>NC_057808.1:2444767-2744767 GCF_018294505.1 Triticum aestivum | reverse complement strand
AAACACAAAGCAAATCAAACAAAGACTCATATCATACAAGACGCTCCAAGCAAAACACACAGTATGTGACGAATAAAAATATAGCTTCGAGTAAAATACCGATGGTCGTTAGAAGAAACAGGGGATGCCACTCGGGGCATCCCCAAGCTTAATTGCTTGATTCTCTTTGGATAATAACTTGGGGAGCCATGGGCATCCCCAAGCTTAGGCTCTTCTTACTACTTATTCCTTCATCCCTCATAAGATAACCCAAAACTTGAAAACTTCAATCACACAAAACTCAACAAAACCTTCATGAGATCCGTTAGTATAAGAAAACAAATCACTACTATAAGTACTGTAGCAAACCAATTCATATTTTATTCTTGCATTGTATATACTGTATTCCAACTTTTCTATGGCAAAAAATCATCAAAGAAAACCATAGAATCATCAAAACAAGCACACAACGCAAAGAAAACAGAATCTATCAAACACAAAACAGTTTGTAGCAATCTGGATATTACGAATACTTCTGTAACTCCAAAAATCTTTAGAAATTAGAAAAACCTGAGAAATTTGTATATTAATCTTTTGAAAAAAAGAATCAGAGCAAAAGCGCGTTTCTGTGATTTATGAAAATTATTTTCATGAGTGCATAAGTTTTTGTTTTTCAGCAAGATCAAACAACTATCACCCAAGAAGATCCTAAAGGCTTTACTTGGCACAAACACTAATAAAAAACAAAAAACACAATCATAACAGTATAATAATTGTGCTAACACTCATGAACATAAATCAAAAAGCAAAAATAAATTTTATTCATTGGGTTGCCTCCCAACAAGCGCTATCGTTTTACGCCCCTAGCTAGGCATAAAGCAAGGATCTAAGTTTTGTCATATTTGTTCGAGATCCGTAGGATGCCCTCATGATTGATTCATATGGTGGCCTAATTCTTGTTCTAGGGAAGTGTTCCATACCCTTCCTTAGTGGTAATTGAAATTTAATATTGCCCTCTTTCATATCAATCACGGCATTGATAGTGCGTAAAAATGGTCTACCAAGAATAATTGGACAAGACGGATTGCAATCAATATAAAGAACAATATAATCTTTGGGCACATAATTCCTATTTGCAAGAATAAGAACATCATTAACTCTTCCCATAGGCTTTTTAATAGTAGAATCCGCCAAGTGCAAATTTAAAGAACATTCTTCAATATCGGTAAGACCAAGCACATCACATAAAGATTTCAGAATTGTAGAAACACTAGCACCCAAGTCACATAAAGAAAAACAATCATAATTTTTAATCTTGACTTTGATAGTAGGTTCCCATTCATCATGTAATTTTAAAGCAAGTGAAACTTCTAATTCCAACTTTTCTTCTAAAGCTTTCATCATAACATCAACAATATGTTTAGTAAAAGCTTTATTTTGTTCAAAAGCATAGGGTGAATTTATCATGGATTGCAACAAAGAAAAACAATCAATCAAAGAGCAACTATCATAATTAAAGTCTTTGTAATCCAAAAGACTGGGCACATCACTAGTTAAAGTTTTGACCTCTTCAAACCCACTTTTATCAATTTTCTCAACAAGATTTTCACCCTCCGAATTATCGGGACGCCTTCTAGCTAAAGTTGACTCTTCTCTAGTACCTTTTTCATCAATATTAACTTTACTAAACAAGGAATCAATAGAAGAAACACCAATCATTTTAAGATCTTCATTGCTTTTATGAAAGCAATCACTAGAAAACGCTTTTTCTAAAAATTCTCTTCTAGCTCTAAGCATAGCGGTTCTTTTCTTACTTTCATCCATGGAAATATAAATAGCTTTAATTGATTCCTCAACTTTAGGCGCAAAAATTTTCATCTTGAGGTTTTCTACATCATGAGAAATTTTATAAACACTTCTAGACAAATCATCAATATTATTCAACTTTTCTTCTATGGTAGTGTTGAAAACTTTTTGTGTGTTGATAAATTCTTTAATATTATTCTCAAGATCAGAGGGGTTCCTATTATTATTATAAGAAGGATTTCCATAGGAATTACCATAATTATTAGAGGAATTACTAGGAAAAGGCCTAGGATTAAAATTACCTCTATAAGCATTGTTATTAAAATTGTTTCGCGAGATAAAATTCACATCTACGGCATCACTATTTTGCTCAATCAACGTACACAAAGGCATATCATTGAAATCAATAGGATCACTTTTACTAGCAACCAATTTCATAAGAGTGTCAACATTTTCACTCAAAGAAGAAATTTCATCAACCGAATTAACTTTTTTACTAGTAGGACTTCTTTCAGTATGCCATTGTGAATAATTTGCCATAATATTATCAAGAAATTTGGTGGCTTCACCAAAGTAATGTCCATAAAAGTACCGCCCGCGGCGGAATCTAAAAGATTACGAGAAACAAAATTCAACCCTGCATAAAAAATTTGTATGATCATCCAAAGATTTAACCCATGAGTTGGGCAATTCCTTAGCATCATTTTCATCCTTTCCCAAGATTGTGCAACATGCTCATGTTCAAGTTGCTTGAAATTCATGTTCTGGGTTCAAAGGTAAATAATTTTTGCGGGCGCAAAATACTTAGTGATGAAAGCATCTTTGCACTTATTCCAAGAATCGATACTATTGCGAGGCAAACAAGAAAACCAATTTTTTGCAGAATCACGCAAAGAAAACGGGAATGATTTCATCTTCACAACATCATTGTCCACATCTTTTTTCTTTTGCATGTCGCATAATTCCATGAAGGTATTAAGATGGGACGCGGCATCCTCATTAGGAGTACCGGAAAATTGATCTTTCATAGCAATATTTGGCAAAGCAGTATTAATATCACAAGACTCCGTACTAGTGGTGGGAGGAGCAAGCGGAGTGCCAATAAAATCATTGTTGTTGGTATTTGAGAAATCACACAACTTGGTGTTCTTTTGAGTCATTGTGACTTCGCAACAAGATTGCACTCAAAAACAGACCCGGCAAGAAAACGGCGAACGAAAAAGAGGGCGAATAAAACGGTAAATTTTTGTGAAGTGGGGAAGAGGAAGATGAGAGGCAAATGGCAAATAATGTAAATTGTGAGGAGATGAGATTTGTGATTAGGAACTGATGACCCACAAGTGTAGGGGATCAATTGTAGCTCTTTTCGATAACACTACTGGAATTTGCTTATTTGCCGTCCGCCAATTCTTTGCCGTCTGCTGGCGGACGGCAAAGAAGGTCTTTGTCGTCAGCTTGCAAAAAACGGACGGCAAAGAACTGGTTGATGGCAAAGAAGGTCTTTGCCATCAGACAGTTCTTTGCCGTCTGCTGGCGGATGGCAAAGAATCTTTGCCGTCAGCGGGCAGACGGCAAAGAGGGAGGTGGGCCCCACTAACGAGCTGCTCGGAAAAAAACCTAACGGCCCCCTCTTTGCCGTCCGCGAGCGGACGACAAAGGGGGGCGGACGGCAAAGAGATAACCTAAATAACGGCTCCCCACCCCGCCCCCTCCCTCTCTCTCTCTTTCTGTCCTCTGTCCCCGACGAGACCACCACCAACCGCCGCCGCCCCGACCACCCGCCGCCCCCTTGCCCAGTCGCCCCACCACCCGCCGCCGCCGCCTCGCCCCGTCGCCCCACACCCCTCCCCTGGGGCGCCCCGACGTCGACCGCGCCCCCGCCACCCCTTCCACGCCGGCCAGCCACGCCGCGGCCGTCCGGCCGCCCCGCCCCCTCTCCTGCGTGGCCATCCCCGCCCCGTCCCGCCGCGGCCTCCCCCTCCACCGGGCCGCCCCCCTCCCGAGGGGCGCCGCCCGTCGCCGGCCATCCCCGCCCAGTCGCCACCCTGCCTCGCCCCCCCCCCCCCCCCCGCCCCCTCCACGACCCATTGCCGCCCCCCACAGTGAGCACCTGCCCCTGTTTTCTTTTCTGTTTTTCTTTTCTGTTTAGTTTAGGTTATTTAGTTTAAGTTTTTTCAATTTAGTTAGTTTAGGTTATTTAGTTTAAATAGTTTAGGTTTAAGTAGTTTAGGTTATTTAGTTTAGTTTTTTTGTTTAGGTTTAGTTTTAGGTTTAATGAAAAAAGAAGAAGAAAAGTAGAATAAGTAGAAAGGGGGAGGAAGAAGAAGAAGAAGAAGAAGAAGAAGATGAGGAGGAGGAGGAGGAGGAGAAGAAAGAAGAAGAAGAAGAAGAAGAAGAAGAAGAAGAAGAAGAAGAAGAAGAAGAAGAAGAAGAGAAGAAGAAGAAGAAGAAGAAGAAGAAGAAGAAGAAGAAGAAGAAGAAGAAGAAGAAGAAGAAGAAGAAGAAGAAAGAGGAGAGGAGGAGAAGAAGAAGAGAAGAAGAAAAGGAAAAAAGAGACCCCGACCCAACCCCCGACACCCGATCGACACCCCGACACCTCGGCACGACACCCCGACACTGACCCCCGACACCACACCCCGACCCCGACCCCCGACCAGCCGACACCCTGACAACACACCCCGACCCCGAGCCTGACACCCTGACACCCCTCCCGACCCCGACACGACACCCTGGCACGACACCCCGACCCCGACACCCTGACACCACACCCTGACCCCGACCCCGACCACCGACACCCCGACACCTGACACCCCGACCACCGACACCCTGACACCACACCCACCCTTACCCCCGACCCCGACACCCTAACACGACACCCCGACACCGACCCTGACACCCCGACCCCGACACGACACCCCGGCACGACACCCCGACCCCGACACCCCGACACCCTGACACCACACCCCGACACAGACCCTGACACCCCGACCCCGGCACGACACCCCGACCCCGACCCCGACACACCGACACCCCGACACCACACCCCGACCCCATATATATTTGTGTTGATCGGGTGTATTTTTATTATGGTCATGATTATGATACACTTAAATTATATACATATTCTTATGTTCATGTCAGGTATCCAAATTATATATGTTGTACTAATTTCGTTTACTTTTTGTCATTGTAGGTGTTGACAGGGTGGTGGGCAAGGGTCCAGAGCGCCGCGATCCACCTGCGAGCGCTACTGGGAGGGGTGGCTCCATTATTCCACCCCTGCCCCTTCGAAGAGCGCTGGTAGACAGTATGCGGACAACTGCGGCGGGTGCTTCTTCTGCGGCTGGGAGAGGTCGGGGGAGGACGAAGAAGCCTGCTAGAGGTGGACGTGGCAGCGGGAGAGGTAGGAAGGTTTTTACGCCTTCCTCGCCGCCAACCTCAGCTGATTCACCCGACCACAGGAGTGCTCTGTCTGACGTGGACCCGTCTCGGACTCCGGTCCATGAGCCTCCGGTCGCTGATCCTTCCCCCCACAAGACTCGGGTCGCTGATCCTTTGCCCCACGTGAGTCCGGTCCCAGAGTCTTTGTCTCAGAAGACTCCAGTCACGAGGTCTTCGTCCCAGAAGACTCCGATCACGGGGTCTTCATCCCAGAAGACTCCGGTCACGGAGTCTTCGGCCCAGAAGACTTCGGTCACGGAGTCTTCGGCCCACGAGACTCCGGAGGCTAGTGGCCCGGACGATGGTAGCGAGGACACCTTTTCAGATGATAGCTACAGCGACGACGAGCTGGTTGAGAAGGGCAAGAAGGTCTACAAGCGTGGTTGTACAAAGCTCCCGCCCGTGCCGACGACCCCCGACCAGGGGTGGTTGATTGCGCCTAAAGTGCATTTACTATTTTTTAACCTTTTGCCTTCATGTTCCTTCAAATTAATATCTAATGCGTTGGCCTTGTCATACTGCAGGGGCTGGGTACGCCCCCTGGTTCCCGTAGGCCCAACCAGGTCTTTGGTGTGCTTTGCCGACAGCACTTCCCTGGGTGGGTCACGTTGCCCGGTGAGGGTCAGGTTCCACAGCTAGCACTGACCTGGGAGCTGTACTCGGTTGCCCAGGCCCCGCCGGAGGAGAGGGTCGACGATGTCTTATGCGAGACGGTGGCCGACATTGTGTTCCATCGGTTTTGGGTAATTTCTCCTTTACGGAATTAAAAATCAACACTACCTAGTGATTGTACTAATCAGTGTTGCCTTGTTTGATTGCAGACCTTATACATGGTTTCAGATGGAGAGCAGGAGGCCGCGTCTATGGTTGTCGAAAACGAGTGCAAGCGCCTACTTCAGAACTTAAGGCACGAGGCTCGGGTGCAGGCCGTTCGAGACTACTACGCCTCGAAGGGTATTAGGAGGGGCAAGCAGAAGTGTCGCGGCAAGTTTCTGAGTAAGGAGAAGTACATGCAGGTAATTACCTATTCTTAAGGCCTTGAACTTAGTTTTCTTGATTTGATTCGTAGGCGTAGCGCTGAAATTTCTCTTGACTCACTTAGGTGCCCCCGAGATGGTGTGTGGATAAGATGGACTGTTGGGAGGCGTTGGTGGATGCGTGGTGCTCTGACCAATGGAAAGTCGAACACCAAAAGGCCAAGGATAAGCGCGACCAAATGGAAGGTGTGCCACACCATCAAGGGAGCTCCAACCTGTTTGAGTACGGGGATAACTGGGTATGTGGTTTGCTACATGATTCATGCAATTCATTCTTCATGCTAGCATTTATCCCTTCCAAAATGACTTAATTAATATGCTTAGTTAGTTAAAAAATGGCATAACTACCTTGGATAGTTCATTTATGCCATATTTAGCTCTAAAATGACATAATAACCTTAGATAGCTCTATAAAATGACTTAATATGCTATAGTTAGCTCTAAAATGACATAATAACCTTGGATAGCTCAATAATGACATAATTAGCATACTTTGGTCAAAAATGGCATAATAATCTTGGTTACCTCGAAAATGACCTAAACTTAGCTTATTTTCCTCGAAAATGACATAACTAATACTTTGGTCAAAAATGGCATAATAACCTTTCTTAGCTCCAAAATGACCTATTTACATAGCAATATCATTCTTCATGCTAGCTTGAGCCCTTAACTAATATTTTGTTCCTCTCTCTCAGGCGCACCACCACAAGAAGCCTGTGCCAGGTCTGTTCGACCTCTATGGCATGGCCCATATGGCCCCGTACAAGAAGGCCAAGCCATTCACGGAGTCTGACCTAGATGATCCAGAGAACTTCACCAACAAGACCTCCCACCACAAGCTTGTGTGTTACAGAGACAAGGGGAAGGCGATGAAAGGGGAGGACTTTAACCCGAGCCAAGATCCTTTTGATACAGAGCTGGTGATGATATCTGGTGGCGGGAGGTCCCATGGCTCTCAAGCCATTGGTGATGGACTGATACGTTGTCCTAAGACTCTCCCGCAGATCAAGAAGCGCCTGAGTAGCTCTGATCCTGAGATTACGCCTCGTGCACGGCCCGTGGAGATCGCCATGGCGGTTAGTTATACGGACTCTCTCACCTTTCCTCCATTACATTGTGTGTGCGTCCGTCGATGATTACATGATGCTAACGAGGAGTGGTGTGTTGCAGACTATTGTTGAGAAAGAGAGATTGAAGACGAAGGCGCTTGTGGAGGAGGCAAAAAGGGAGGCACAAAGGGAGGCGGAGGAGAAGCAGAGGGAGATGGAGGAGAAGACGGCTAAGCTATTGGAGGAGGAGAGGAACCGGAACGACAACGCTAACCGGGCCCTATACGAGGTCATCGTGGTACGTTTCTCGTGCATATTAATAAGCCCAATCATGCACGTAATGTTCGCATTACTATCGAATATAACTAACTCGTGAGAACCAAATGTGCAGACCATGTACGAGAAAAACGGTCAGGCTCCTCCGCCGATGCCCCAGATTGCTCCGGCGACCACGGTGAGTTTGATTTGAATGGTCGTTTACTACTATAAACATTTCAGTTTGCGAACTTGCTAACGACACATTATTGGAAATGATCTTTCGTGCAGCATGGCTCCCAACAAGCATCGACCACTCCTTCTGCCAATGCCGGAACCGCGACCGGTCCTTCAACTCCGTCTGGCACTGGCGCAGCCCCGAACATTCCTACACCTCCGTGATAACGGTATTTTCCTTCTTATTTAGCGTGTTTAGTCCATTTATGACATAATTTAGCCTATTTAGACCACAAATGACATAATAAGATGAAGAAAATCAAGGAAGAGGAAGGAAAGAAGGAATAGGAAGAAAAGAAGAAGGAGAAGAAGAAGTCTAGAAGAAGAAGAAGATCTACTTCTTCTTCTAGTCTTCTTCTTCTTCTCCTTCTTCTTCTTCTTCTTCTTCTTCTAGTTTTCTTCTTCTTCTTCTCCAAAATGAAGTTAGCTCTAAGTTATATCAAAAATGGCATAATATGCTTAGTTAGGTCAAAAATGGCATAATTAGCTAGGTAAGCTCAAAAATGGCATTTTCCTTCTTATTTAGCCTATTTAGTCCATTTATGACATAATTTAGCCTATTTAGTCCACAAATGACATAATAAGATGAAGGAAATCAAGGAAGAGGAAGAAAAGAAGGAATAGGAAGGAAAGAAGAAGAAGAAGAAGAAGAAGAAGAAGAAGAAAACTAGAAGAAGAAGAAGACTTCTTCTTCTTCTTCTTCTTCTTCTTATTCTTCTTATTCTTCTCTTCTTCTTCTTCTTCTTCTTCTCCAAAATGAAGTTAGCTCTAAGTTATATCTCATAATATGCTTAGTTAGGTAAAAATGGCATAATCAACTAGGTAAGCTCAAAAATGGCATTTTTCTTCTTATGTAGCCTATTTAGTCCATTTATGACATAATTTAGCCTATTTAGTCCAAAAATGACATAATAAGATGAAGAAAATCCAGGAAGAGGAAGAAAAGAAGGAATAGGAAGAAAAGAAGAAGAAGAAAAAGAAGAGAAGAAGAAGGAAAAGAAGAGAAGAAGAAGAAGAAGAAGAAGAAGAAGAAGTTCTTCTTCTACTTCTTCTTCTTCTTCTTCTAGTTTTCTTCTTCTTCTCCAAAATGAAGTTAGCTCTAAGTTATATCAAAAATGGCATAATATTCTTAGTTCACTCAAAAATGGCACAATTAGCTAGGTTAGCTCCATTTTACCTAAGTATGCTTACTTCTTCTTCTTCATTTTCTTCTTCTTCTTCTGATTCTAGTCTTCTTCTTTTCTAACTTTCTTGTTTCCATTTTGCAGATTTAGTTCACTATATGGAAGGTTTCATGGATGGAGTGCTTGTTTCCCTTATCTTTTTTTCATTTGTATCGATGAAAAACATGGAACTTGTTATATGGATGCATGGAACAATGTGTTGGATGAACATTGTGATATGTAATATGTATATATGGATGGAACTATGTTTATTATGTATATATGTATGTTGTCATGGATGGAGATAGATATGTATATGTATATCTGTGTGTTGGATACATCATATATGTGTATCTGTGTGTGCCTGTGAACAAAATATATATATGTATATCTGTGTGTGAATTCCTGTGAAATTAAATGGATTCAAACAAAAACAGGGGATATATAACCTCTTTGCCATCTGCTAGCGGATGGCAAAGCTATTTGCCGTCCGCTAGCAGACGGCAAAGAGGACACGTGGCAGCTACCTGTGAAACCTGGGAACACTGCCTGCCTATTTGGTCACTTTGCCGTCCACCAGCAGACGGCATAGCTGGCCACGTGGCAGCTTCGCAGTACTGCCTAGCTGAGCTCTTTGCCATCCGCCAGTGGACGGCAAAGATTCAAATCACTTTGCCGTCTGCCAGCAGACGGCATAGCTGGCCACGTGGCAGCTTCGCAGTACTGCGTAGCTGAGCTCTTTGTCGTCCGCTGGCGGACGGCAAAGAGCGCCGTTAACCCCCTAACGGCTCTCACGCCACCGCATTGCCGTCCGTTGTCTTTGCCGTCTGCTGGCAACGGATGGCGGACGGCACAATCCTTTGCTGTCCATTTCTGAAAAGCGGACGGCAAAGAAGGCCTTTGCTTGCACCCGTTCATCCGGACATTTTGCCGTCTGCTGGCGGACGGCAAAGAGGTTTGCCGTCCGTGAACCATGCCTTTGTCGTCCGCCATGGCGGACGGCAAAGAAGCTGATTACAGTAGTGTAAGTAAGAGTGTCGAACCCAATGAGGAGCAGAAGGAAATGACAAGTGGTTTTCAGCAAGCTAATGTCTGCAGGTGCTGAAATTGTAAGTAGCGGAGTAGTTTGGTAGCAAGATAATTTGTAACGAGCAAGTAACAATAGTAGTAACAAAAGTGCAGCAAGGTAGCCCAATCCTTTTGAGGCAAAGGACAGGCTAAAACGGTCTCTTATGATAAGCATAGTGTTCTTGAGGGTACACGAGATTTTCATCTAGTCACTTTCATCATGTTGGTTCGATTTGTGTTCGCTAGTTTGATAATATGATATGTGGGTGGACCGGTGCTTAGGTGTTGTTCTTACTTGAACAAACCTCCTACTTATGATTAACCCTCCCGCAAGCATCCGCAACTACGAAAAAAGTAATAAGAATAAATTCTAACCATAGCATTAAACTTTTGGATCCAATCGGTCCTTTACGGAATAGTGCATAAACTGGGGTTTAAGCTTCTGTCACTCTCGCAACCCATCATCTAATTGCTACTCCACAATGCATTCCCTTAGGCCCAAATATGGTGAAGTATCATGTAGTCGATGTTCACATGACACCACTAAGGGAATCACAACATACATACTATCAAAATATCGAACACATATCAAGTTCACATGATTACTTGCAACATGATTTCTCCCGTGACCTCAAGAACAAAAGTAACTACTCACAAATGATAAACATGCTCATGATCACAGGAGTATTAAATAGCATAGTGGATCTGAACATATAATCTTCCACCAAATAAACCATGTAGTAATCAACCACAAGATGTAATCAACACTACTAGCAGTCACCCACAAGCACCAATCTATAGTTCAGGTAACAAGATTGAACACAAGAGATGAACTAGGGTTTGAGATGAGATGGTGCTGTTGAAGATGTTGATGCAGATTTCCCTCCCCAACATGGGAGAGTTGTTGGTGATGATGAGGACGATGATTCCCCCTCCGGGAGGGAAGTTCCCCCGGCGGAATCACTCCGCCCGAGGGCAAAAGTGCTCCTGCCCAAGTTCCGCCTCGAGGAGGCGGCGCTCCATCCTGAAAGTCCTCCTCTTATTTTTTTTCTAGGTCAAAATGACCTATGATGTCGCTTGAAGCTACATCGGTATTTCCCCAAAGAGGAAGGGATAATGCAGCACATCGGCGGTAGGTATTTCCATCAGATATGAAACCAAGGTTATCGAACCAGTAGGAGAACCAAGCAACACAACGTAAACAGCCCCTGCACACAAATAACAACACCTCGCAACCCGACGTGTTAAAGGGGTTGTCAATCCCTTTCGGGTAATGGGGCCAGAAACGGCGTGCGGACGGGAGAAAGTTGTAATAGATTGAATAAATAGATCGCAAATAAAATAAAGTGCAGCAAAGTATTTTTGTATTGGTGGTTTAATAACTCTGAAAATAAATGCAAGGAAAAAGTAGATCGCAAAGGCAAATATGAGAAAGAAGACCCAGGGACCGTAGATTTCACTAGTGGCTTCTCTCGAGAAAAATAGCAAACGATGGGTAAACAAATTACTGTTGGGCAATTGATAGAACTTCAAATAATTATGACGATATCCAGGCAATGATCATTATATAGGCATCATGTCCAAGATTAGTAGACTGACTCCTGCCTGCATCTACTACTGTTACTCCACACATCGACCGCTATCCAGCATGTATCTAGTGTATTAAGTTCATGGAGAAACAGAGCAATGCAATAAGAACGATGACATGATGTAGACAAGATCTATCTATGTAGAGATAGACCCCATCGTTTGATCCTTAGTAGCAACGATACATCCGTGTCGGTTCCCTTTCTGTCACTGGGATCAAGCACCGTAAGATCAAACCCACTACAAAGCACATCTTCCATTGCAAGATAAATATATCAAGTTGGCCAAACAAAACCCAAATATCGGAGAACAAATACGAGGCTATAAGTAATCATGCATATAAGAGATCAAAGAAGGTCAAATAACTTTCATGGATATAAAAAGATATAACTGGTCATAAACTCGAAGTTGATCAAATCCCAACAAACACACCACAAAAGAGTTACATCATATGGATCTCCAAGAGACCATTGTATTGAGAATTCAGCGAGAGAGAGAAAGCCATCTAGCTACTAACTACGGACCCAAAGGTCTACAAAGAACTACTCATGCATCATCAGAGAGGCACCAATGGAGGTGGTGAACCCCATCCGGGATGGTGTCTAGATTGGATCTTGTGGTTCTTGACTCTGTGGCGGCTGGATGCATATTTCGTCGACTCCCTAGGGTTTCTGGAATATTGGGGTATTTATAGAGCAAAGAGGCGGTCCAGGGGCACCCGAGGTGGGCACAACCCACCAGGGCACGCCTGGGCCTCCTGGCGCGCCCTGGTGGGTTGTGCCTCCCTCGAGTAACCCCCCAGGTGCAGCCAGGGCCCGTTGTTTTCCTTCTGGCCCATAAAAATTCTTTGTGAAGTTTTGTTGCAGTTGGACTCCATCTGATATTGATTTCCTGCGATGTAAAAGACATGCAGAAAACAGCAACTAACACTTGGCACTATGTCAATAGGTTAGTACCAAAAATGATATAAAATGATTATAAAACATCCAAGATTGATAATATAATAGCATGGAACAATCAAAAATTATAGATACGTTGGAGACGTATCAACCTATATACCTGAATATGGGCACCGGAGGTGGGCCTGGGTGAGCACAAGTATCAACCTATCCACGGTTGCCCTCCATACCAACACTTCAAAAGGAATTTATTATTTGACAACATAAAGTAAATTCATTTTTGCATTTCGGGACTGGGCATCTCTAAAACCTTTGCCTTACTCTCGTGCAATGACAAGTGAATAAACACTCATCGTGAGAATAACACATCCAGCATGGAAAATATTAGCCACCCGTCACTGCTCCACGAGCGAAACAAACACACAAAAGAGAAGTTTATTTTGAAAATTAGAGATGGCACATGCAAATTTTCTTAGAATGGCAAAAGAATACCGCATATAGGTAGATATTGTGGACTCATGTGGCAAAACTGGTTTAAAGGATTTTGCATGCACAAGTAGAGATCATACTTGGTGCAAAATGAAGGCTAGCAAAAGATTTAGAAGCGACCAACCAATAAACGAATAGTCTCATAAGTGAGCATTAAGCATAATTAACACCGAATAATGCAGCATAACTAGGATATAATTTCATTGCATGACTATTGACTTTCGTACTTGCATAGGGAATCACAAACCTTAACACCAATATTCTTACTAAAGCATAATTACTCATCAACACAACTCACATATCACATCATCATATCTCAAAACTATTACTAAGAATCAAGTTTATTTTGTCCAATGATCTTCATGAAAGTTTTTATTATATCCTTCTTGGATATCTATCACTTTGGGACTAATTTTCAAGTGTTGCTTTTCATAAGCTCAAACAAATATAAGTGAAGATCAAGAGCATAATTTTTCTTTCTCTCAAAATAATTTAAGTGAAGCAAGAGAGAATTTCTGGAAAATTTTACTAACTCTTAAATAAAACTAAGTGAAGCAAGAGAGCATTTCTTCAAAATTACTAACGCACACCATGCTCAAAAATATATAAGTGAAGCACTAGAGCAAGTCCATAGCTCATAAAAATTTAAGTGAAGCATAGAGAGCAATTCTAACAAGTCATGACATAATTTTGGCTCTCTCAAATAGGTGTGTCCAGCAAAGATTGATGACTTAAAACACAAAATAAAACAAGCAAAGACTCATATCATACAAGACGCTCCAAGCAAAACACATATCATGTGACGAATAAAAATATAGTTTCGAGTAAAGTACCGATAGTCGTTGTAACAAAGCGGGGATGCCACTCGGGGGCATCCCCGAGCTTAGTTGGTTCCTCATTTTTGGATAATAGCTTGGAATGCCGGGGCATCCCCAAGCTTAGGCTCTTCTATACTTCCTGTTGGGGAACTAGTAATTTCAAAAAATATCCTACGCACACGCAAGATCATGGTGATGCATAGCAACGAGAGGGGAGAGTGTCGTCCACGTACCCTCGTAGACCGTAAGCGGAAGCGTCATGACAACGCGGTTGATGTAGTCTTACGTCTTCACGATCGACCGATCCTAGTACCGAACGTACGACACCTCCGCGATCTGCACACGTTCAGCTCGGTGACGTCCCACGAACTCACGATCCAGTAAAGCTTCAAGGGAGAGTTCCGTCAGCACGACGGGGTGATGACGGTGATGATGAAGCTACCGTCGCAGGGCTTCGCCTAAGCACCGCTATGATATGCCCGAGGTGGATTAGGGTGGAGGGGGGCACCGCACACGGCTAAGAGATCAATGATCAACTTGTGTGCCTATGGGGTGCCTCCCTCCGCCGTATATAAAGGAGTGGAGGAGGGGGAGGAGGCCGGCCTCCTAGGCGCGCCCCAAGGGGAGTCCTACTCCCACCAGGAGTAGGATTCCACCCCTTCCGTGAGTAGAAGGAGGGAAGGAAGGAGGAGAGAGGGGGAAGGAAAAGGGGGGGCGCCGCCCCCTTCCTAGTCCAATTCGGACTAGAGGGGGAGGGGGTGCGCGGCCTGCCCTGGCCGCCCCTTCCTCTCTCCACCAAGGCCCATGAGGCCCATTACACTCCCCGGTGGGTTCCGGTAACCCCCCCCCCCCCCCCCGTACTCCGGTATTCATCCAAACTCTCTCGGAACCCTTCCGAAGTCCAAACATAGTCATCCAATATATCGATCTTTATGTCTCGACCATTTCTAGACTCCTCGTCATGTCCATGATCATATCCGGGACTTCGAACTACCTTCGGTACATCAAAACACATAAACTCATATTACCGATCGTCACCGAACGTTAAGCGTGCGGACCCTACAGGTTCGAGAACTATGTAGACATGATCGAGACACGTCTCCGGTCAATAACCAATAGCGGAAACTGGATGCTCATATTGGTTCCCACATATTCTACGAAGATCTTTATCGGTCAAACCGCATAACAATATACGTTGTTCCCTTTGTCATCGGTATGTTACTTGCCCGAGATTCGATCGTCGGTATCTCAATACCTAGTTCAATCTCGTTACCAGCAAGTCTCTTTACTCATTCCGTAATGCGTCATCCCGCTACTAACTCATTAGTCACAGTGCTTGCAAGGCTTATAGTGACGTGCATTACCGAGAGGGCCCAGAGATACCTCTCCGACAATCGGAGTGACAAATCCTAATCTCGATCTATGCCAACTCAACAAGTACCATCGGAGACACCTTTAGAGCACCTTTATAATCACCCAGTTACGTTGTGACATTTGGTAGCACACAAAGTGTTCCTCCGGTATTCGGGAGTTGCATAATCTCATAGTCATAGGAACATGTATAAGTCATGAAGAAAACAATAGCAATATACTAAACGATCAAGTGCTAAGCTAACGGAATGGGTCAAGTCAATCACATCATTCTCTAATGATGTGATCCCGTTAATCAAATGACAGCTCATGTCTATGGCTAGGAAACTTAACCATCTTTGATTCAACGAGCTAGTCAAGTAGAGGCACACTAGTGACACTCTGTTTGTCTATGTATTCACACATGTACTAAGTTTCCGGTTAATACAATTCTAGCATGAGTAATAAACATTTATCATGATATAAGGAAATATAAATAACAACTTTATTATTGCCTCTAGGGCATATTTCCTTCAGTCTCCCACTTGCACTAGAGTCAATAATCTAGATTACACAGTAATGATTCTAACACCCATGGAGTCTTGGTGCTGATCATGTTTTGCTCGTGAAAGAGGCTTAGTCAACAGGTCTACAACATTCAGATCCGTATGTATCTTGCAAATCTCTATGTCTCCCTCCTTGACTTGATTGCGGACAGAATTGAAGCGCCTCTTGATGTGCTTGGTTCTCTTGTGAAATCTGGATTCCTTTCCCAAGGCAATTGCACCAGTATTGTCAGAAAAGATTTTCATTGGACCCGATGCACTAGGTATGACACCTAGATCGGAGTTGAACTCCTTCATCCAGACTCCTTCATTTGTTGCTTCCGAAGCAGCTATGTACTCCGCTTCACACGTAGATCCCGCCACGACGCTTTGCTTAGAACTGCACCAACTGACAGCTCCACCGTTCAATATAAATACGTATCCGGTTTGTGACTTAAGAGTCATCCGGATCAGTGTCAAAGCTTGCATCAACGTAACCATTTAGGACGAGCTCTTTGTCACCTCCATAAACGAGAAACATATCCTTAGTCCTTTTTAGGTATTTCAGGATGTTCTTGACCGCTGTCTAGTGATCCACTCCTGGATTACTTTGGTACCTCCCTGTTAAACTTATGGCAAGGCACACATCAGGTCTGGTACACAGCATTGCATACATGATAGAGCCTATGGCTGAAGCATAGGGAACACCTTTCATTTTCTCTCTATCTTCTGAAGTGGTCGGGCATCGAGTCTGACTCAACTTCACACCTTGTAACACAGGCAAGAACCTTTTCTTTGCTTGATCCATTTTGAACTTCTTCAAAAATTTGTCAAGGTATGTGCTCTGTGAAAGTCCAATTAAGCGTCCTGATCTATCTCAATAGATCTTTATGCCCAATATGTAAGCATCTACACCGAGGTCTTTCATTGAAAAACTCTTATTCAAGTATCCTTTTATGCTATCCAAAAATTCTATATCATTTCCAATCAACAATATGTCATCCACATATAAGATTAGAAATGCTACAGAGCTCCCACTCACTTTATTGTAAATACAAGCTTCTCCAAAAGTCTGAATAAAACCGAATGCTTTGATCACACTATCAAAATGTTTATTCCAACTCCGAGATGCTTGCACCAGTCCATAAATGGATCGATGGAGCTTTCACACTTTGTTAGCACCCTTTGGATCAATAAAACCTTCAGGTTGCATCATATACAACTCTTCTTCCAGAAATCCATTCAGGAATGCAGTCTTTACATCCATTTGCCAAATTTCGTAATCATAAAATGCAGCAATTGCTAACATGATTCGGACGGACTTAAGCATCGCTACGGGTCAGAAGGTCTCATCATAGTCAACTCCTTGAACTTGTCGAAAACCTTTCGCAACAAGTCTAGCTTTGTAGACAGTTACATTACCGCCAGCGTCTGTCTTCTTCTTGAAGATCCATTTATTCTCGATGGCTTGCCGATCATCGGGCAAGTCAACAAAAGTCCACACTTTGTTCTCATACATGGATCCCATCTCAGATTTCATGGCCTCAAACCATTTCGCGGAATCTAGGCTCATCATCGCTTCCTCATAGTTCATAGGTTTGTCATGGTCAAGCAACATGACCTCCAGAACAGGATTACCGTACCACTCTGGTGCGGATCTTACTCTGGTTGATCTACGAGGTTCGGTAGTAACTTGATCTGAAGTTATATGATCATCATCATTAGCTTCCTCACTAATTGGTGTAGTAGTCACAGGAAGAGATTTCTGTGATGAACTACTTTCCAATAAGGGAGCAGGTATAGTTACCTCATCAAGTTCTAATTTCCTCCCACTCACTTCTTTCGAGAGAAACTCCTTCTCTAGAAAGGATCCATTCTTAGCAACGAATGTCTTGCCTTCGGGTCTGTGATAGAAGGTGTACCCAACAGTCTCCTTTGGGTATCCTATGAAGACACGTTTCTCCGATTTGGGTTCGAGCTTATCAGGTTGAAGCTTTTTCACATAAGCATCGCAGCCCCAAACTTTAAGAAACGACAACTTTGGTTTCTTGCCAAACCATAGTTCATAAGGCGTCGTCTCAACGGATTTAGATGGTGCCCTATTTAAAGTGAATGCAGTCGTCTCTAAAGCATAACCCCAAAACGATAGCGGTAAATCAATAAGAGACATCATAGATCGCACTATATCTAGTAAAGTACGATTACGACGTTCGGACACACCATTATGCTGTGGGGTTCCGGGTGGCGTGAGTTGGGAAACTATTCCGCATTGTTTCAAATGAAGACCAAACTCGTAACTCAAATATTCTCCTCCATGATCAGATCGTAGAAACTTTATTTTCTTGTTATGATGATTTTCCACTTCACTTTGAAATTCTTTGAACTTTTCAAATGTTTCAGACTTATGCTTCATCAAGTAGATATACCCTTATCTTCTCAAATCATCTGTGAAGGTGAGAAAATAACGATACCCGCTGCGAGCCTCAACATTCATTGGACCACATACATCAGTATGTATGATCTCCAACAAATTTGTTGCTCGCTCCATTGTTCCGGAGAACGGAGTTTTAGTCATCTTGCCCATGAGGCATGGTTCGCAAGTACCAAGTGATTCCAAAAGTCCATCAGAATGGAGTTTCTTCATGCGCTTTACACCAATATGACCTAAACGGCAGTGCCACAAATAAGTTGCACTATCATTATCAACTCTGCATCTTTTGGCTTCAATATTATGAATATGTGTATCACTACTATCGAGATTCATCAAAAACAGACCACTCTTCAAGGGTGCATGACCATAAAAGATATTACTCATATAAATAGAACAACCATTATTCTCATATTTAAATGAATAACCGTCTCGCATCAAACAAGATCCAGATGTAATGTTCATGCTCAACGCTGGCACCAAATAACAATTATTCAGGTCTAAAATTAATCCCGAAGGTAGATGTAGAGGTAGCGTGCCGACCACGATCACATCGACTTTGGAACCATTTCCCACGCGCATCATCACCTCGTCCTTAGCCAACATTTGCTTAATCCGTAGTCCCTATTTCGAGTTGCAAATATTAGCAAGAGAACCAGTATCAAATACCCAGATGCTACTGCGAGCATTAGGAAGGTACACATCAATAACATGTATATCACATATACCTTTGTTCACCTTGCCATCCTTCTTATCCGCCAAATACTTGGGGCAGTTCCGCTTCCAGTGACCAGTCCCTTTGTAGTAGAAGCACTCAGTCTCAGGCTTAGGTCCAGACTTGGGCTTCTTCACTTGAGCAGCAACTTGCTTGCCGTTCTTTTTGAAGTTCCCCTTCTTCCCTTTACCCTTTTTCTTGAAACTGGTGGTCTTGTTGACCATCAAGACTTGATGCTCCTTCTTGATTTCTACCTCCGCAGCCTTTAGCATTGCGAAGAGCTCGGGAATTGTCTTATCCATCCCTTGCATATTATAGTTCATCACGAAGCTCTTGTAGCTTGGTGGCAGTGATTGAAGAATTCTGTCAATGACACTATCATCAGGAAGATTAACTCCCAGTCGAATCAAGTGATTATTATACCCAGACATTTTGAGTATATGTTCACTGACAGAACTATTCTCCTCCATCTTGCAGCTGTAGAACTTATTGGAGACTTCATATCTCTCAATCCGGGCATTTGCTTGAAATATTAACTTCAACTCCTGGAACATCTCATATGCTCCATGACGTTCAAAACGTCGTTGAAGTCCCGGTTCTAAGCCATAAAGCATGGCACACTGAACTATCGAGTAGACATCAGCTTTGCTCTGCCAGACGTTCATAACATCTGGCGTTTCTCCTGCAGCGGGTTTGGCACCTAGCGGTGCTTCCAGGACGTAATTCTTCTGTGCAGCAATGAGGATAATCCTCAAGTTATGCACCCAGTCCGTGTAATTGCTACCATCATCTTTCAACTCAAGGAACGCATTAAAATTCAACGGAACAACAGCACGGGCCATCTATCTACAATAACATAGACATGCAAAATACTATCAGGTACTAAGTTCATGATAAATTAAAGTTCAATTAATCATATTACTAAAGAACTCCCACTTAGATAGACATCCCTCTAATCATCTAAGTGATCACGTGATCCATATCAACTAAACCATGTCCGATCATCACGTGAGATGGAGTAGTTTTCAATGGTGAACATCACTATGTTGATCATATCTACTATATGACTCACGCTCGACCTTTCGGTCTCAGTGTTCCGAGGCCATATCTACATATGCTAGGCTCGTCAAGTTTAACCCGAGTATTCTGCGTGTGCAAATCTGGCTTGCACCCGTTGTATGTGAACGTAGAGCTTATCACACCCGTCATCATGTGGTGTCTCGGCACGACGAACTTTCGCAACGGTGCATACTCAGGGAGAACACTTGTACCTTGAAATTTAGTGAGAGATCATCTTATAATGCTACCGTGGATCTAAGCAAAATAAGATGCATAAAAGATAAACATCACATGCAATCAATATAAGTGATATGATATGGCCATCATCATCTTGTGCCTTTGATCTCCATCTCCAAAGCACCGTCATGATCACCATCGTCACCGGCGCGACACCTTGATCTCCATCGTAGCATCGTTGTCGTCTCGCCAACTATTGCTTCTACGACTATCGCTACCGCTTAGTGATAAAGTAAAGCAATTACATGGAGATTGCATTTCATACAATAAAGCGACAACCATATGGCTCCTGCCAGTTGCCGATAACTTTGTTACAAAACATGATCATCTCATACAATAAAATTTAGCATCATGTCTTGACCATACAACATCACAGCATGCCCTGCAAAAACAAGTTAGACGTCCTCTACTTTGTTGTTGCAAGTTTTACGTGGCTGCTGCGGGCTGAGCACTACGCATCAAAACCACAACGATATTTTGTCAAGTATGTGCTGTTTTAACCTTCACAAGGACCGGGCGTAGCCACACTCGATTCAACTAAAGTTGGAGAAACTGACACCCGCCAGCCACCTGTGTGCGACGCACGTCGGTAGAAGCAGTCTCACGTAAGCGTACGTGTAATGTCGGTCCGGGCCGCTTCATCCAACAATACCGCCGAATCAAAGTATGACATGCTGATAAGCATTATGACTAGTATCGCCCACAACTCACTTGTGCTCTACTCGTGCATATAACATCTACGCATAAACCTGGCTCTGATACCACTATCGGGGAACGTACTAATTTCAAAAAAATTCCTACGCACACGCAATATCATGGTGATGCATAGCAACGAGAAGGGAGAGTGTCGTCCACGTACCCTCGTAGACCGTAAGCGGAAGCGTTATGACAACGCGGTTGATGTAGTCGTACGTCTTCACGATCGACCGATCCTAGTACCGAACGTACAGCACCTCCGCGATCTGCACACGTTCAGCTCGGTGACGTCCCACGAACTCACGATCCAGTAGAGCGTCGAGGGAGAGCTCCTTCAGCACGACGGCGTGATGACGGTGATGATGAAGCTACCGTCGCAGGGCTTCGCCTAAGCACCGCTACGATATGACCGAGGTGTGTGTCTATGGGGTGCCTCCCTCCCCCGTATATAAAGGAGTGGAGGAGGGGGAGGAGGCCGGCCTCCTAGGCGTGCCCCAAGGGGAGTCCTACTCCCACCGGGAGTAGGATTCCACCCCTTCCATGAGTAGGAGAAGGAGGGAAGGAAGGAGGAGAGTGGGGGAAGGAAAAGGGGGGCACCGTCCCCCCCCCTTCCTAGTCCAATTCGGACTAGAGAGGGAGGGGCGCGCGGCCTGCCCTGGCCGCCCCTTCCTCTCTCAACCAAGGCCCATGAGGCCCATTACACTCCCCGGGGGGTTCCGGTAACCCCCCCCCCCCCCCGGTACTCCGGTATTCGTACAAACTCTCTCGGAACCCTTCCGAAGTCCAAACATAGTCATCCAATATATCGATCTTTATGTCTCGACCATTTCGAGACTCCTCATCATGTCTGTGATCATATCCGGGACTCCGAACTACCTTCGGTACATCAAAACACATAAACTCATATTACTGATCGTCCAAACGTTAAGCGTGCGGACCCTACGGGTTCGAGAACAATGTAGACATGACCAAGACACGTCTTCTGTCAATAACAAATAGCGAAACCTGGATGCTCATATTGATTCCCACATATTCTACGAAGATCTTTATCGGTCAAACCGCATAACAATATACGTTGTTCCCTTTGCCATCGGTGTGTTACTTGCCCAAGATTTGATCATCGGTATCTCAATACCTAGTTCAATCTCGTTACCGGCATGTCTCTTTACTCGTACTAAATCATTAGTCACAATGCTTGCAAGGCTTATAGTGACGTGCATTACCGAGAGGGCCCAGAGATACCTCTCCGACAATCGGAGTGACAAATCCTAATCTCGATCTATGCCAACTCAACAAGTACCATCGGAGACACCTTTAGAGCACCTTTATAATCACCCCAGTTACGTTGTGACATTTGGTAGCACACAAAGTGTTCCTCTGGTATTCGGGAGTTGCATAATCTCATAGTCATAGGAACATGTATAAGTCATGAAGAAAGCAATAACAATATACTAAACGATCAAGTGCTAAGCTAATGGAATGGTCAAGTCAATCACATCATTCTCTAATGATGTGATCACGTTAATCAAATGACAACTCATGTCTATGGCTAGGAAACTTAACCATCTTTGATTCAACAAGCTAGTCAAGTAGAGGCACACTAGTGACACTCTGTTTGTCTATGTATTCACACATGTACTAAGTTTCCGGTTAATACAATTCTAGCATGAATAATAAACATTTATCGTGATATAAGGAAATATAAATAACAACTTTATTATTGCCTCTAGGGCATATTTCCTTCACTTCCTTCATCCATCGTAAGATAACCCAAACCTTGAAAACTTCAATCACACAAAACTCAACAAAACCTTCGTGAGATCCGTTAGTATAAGAAAGCAAACCACTACTATAAGTACTGTATCAAACCAATTCATATTTTGTTTTTGTATTATATCTACTGTATTCCAACTTTTCTATGGCAAAAACTCATCAAAGAAAACCATAGAGCCATTGAAATAAGCACACAACACAAAGAAAACAGAATCTGTTAAAACAGAACACTCTGTAGCAATCTGACTTTTCCGAATACTTCTGTAACTCGAAAAATTCTGAAACAAATAGTAAGACCAGTGTAATTTGTACATTAATCTTCTGCGAAAAGAATCAGGGCAAAACCTCTTTCTGATAAAAAATGAGAATTGTTTTCGTGAGCGCAAAGTTTCTGTCTTTTTCAGCAAGATCAAACAACTATCACCCAAGAAGATCCTATAGGTTCCACTTGGCACAAACACTAATTAAAACACAAAAAACACAATCATACCGGTAGCATAATTGTTTAAACACACAAAAACAGAAAGCAAAAGGCAAAAAATAAATTTTATTCATTGGGTTGCCTCCCAACAAGCGCTATAGTTTTACGCCCTTAGCTAGGCATAATGCAAGGATCTAAGTTTTGTCATCCTTGGTTCGAGATCCATAAGATTCCATCATGATTGATTCTTAAGGTGGGTTAATTCTTGTTCTAGGGAAGTGTTCCATACCCTTTCTGAAAGGAAATTGGAACTTGATATTGCCTTCTTTCATATCAATCACGGCACCGATAGTGCGTAAAAACGGTCTACCAAGAATAATTGGACAAGACGGATTGCAATCAATATCAAGAACAATAAAATCTACGGGTACATAATTCCTATTTGCAAGAATAAGAACATCACTAATTCTTCCCATGGGCTTTTGTCACGACCGGTTTTTCAATAAAATATTTATTGAGAGACCAATCCCTTTTACGGACCAGTAAAGAAGAATTCCTTCTCACTGGTAGAAAATATCTTGGTCACAGAAGAAAAATACCAGGAGTACTGAATATAATACAAGGTTGAGCGGAGACTGCTCAACAATTTATTACATGTATGCCGATCAAACATAACGGCGGATAGGGTGGCATAACTACTAACTCACGATAACAACGGTGGTGGAAATATCACCGCAATGTGGGTGATATGACTCCTGAAAAACTAACAACTCTTCGAGCATCGGAGTGAGGCTCAAGGAGACTTATTGCGGGTGGCGGAAGCATATATAATACAAGTGACCAATATCCAGGATCGCACGGGACTGACTGGGACTCCTCTAGGCGTCGGACTCACTATCAAACTCTTCATCGATGAGATCGCCTTCGTCAACATCTGGCCAAATCAACAAGCCAGGTGAGTACTATGAAAGTACTCGCAAGACAGTTCGGACATAAGATATAAAAAATGTAAGCATGGAGCATAAGAACAGGTTAACAAGTGCATTCAGACATCGAGTCAATAATGCATGGGAAATAAAAGAGAAGTCGGGCGGTAGTCCTCCCGAAATCCCAAAATAAATACTGGGTGCCAAACGAGGGTCTGAATGACTCCTCGAGAGGAAAATGCAAGAATAACAATGCCGCAGTCGGGCGTCAGGGCGACACCACATAAAGGGCTTATAATTGAAAATAAAAGATAGTACGTGCCACAGTCGGACGTCTGAGCGACATCGCAGAAAGGGCTTATATCAAAAGTAAATAACATAAGTGCCACAGTCGGACGTCTGAGCGACATCACATAAAGGGCTTATATCGAAAGTAAAAGACAAACATGCCACAGTCGGACGTCTGAGCGACATCGCAGAAAGGGCTTATATCAAAAGTAAATAACATAAGTGCCATAGTCGGACGTCTGAGCGACATCACATAAAGGGCTTATATTCATAACTTAGTAACTCATGAATTTTAAATCATGTCAAGAGAATAATCAGGCATGAGCTAAACAACAGGGTTAGTCCATCCACAGGAATAACGTTCAGCCAAGTTTACCACTCAAGTTTGGTTACCGGGGATAATACCACGAGGACTTGACATAGATATGGATACACTAATCACGATACCTGACCTTGGATACGATGACTCGGAAGGATTTGACTCTGCAGAGTTTGTACTTTAACCACAACCAACGGATTTCAGTAGTCACGGGGACTAGTTCCGTTTACGGTGTTTTGGAAGAAACACGTCTAACCAGTACACACCCATTCAACATTCCAAAGCCAGGAATCACCCTCGGCAACGTTCAAGAAAAACCTTGAGACAGGGAGGCTACAACCTCTCGTAGCATGGGATCAAATTTCTATACGCGCGCTCTAAGGGGTGCCTACCTCTCGGTCCCAACCGGAAACACCCATGCCCCCTGACCGGATGACTGGCTTTAATCCAGGGCCATGGAACCATCATCCCGGCCCCTCTGTTTGGTGTGTACACGGAAAGAGGTTACCAACTTACTAAACCGCATTCTGGCAGAAAACAAGTGGTAGCACGGAAGGGGGAAGAACGATAACGTGACTCCGTCCACGTTAACGTCGGAATTTATCGGATGACGTAAGGCTGGCATGCTACAACAATACCACCTTACTGCCCTTCATGTCACCACATGACTAGGCCATCTCTCATCAGAGATCACAGTAATTTTGGAACACACGGGTAGTTGCCTCACATGCAACGAGATACTCACCGATACTCATATGCCATGCACAACCTTTCACGCAAATATGCAAAACACCCATCATATCAAAGGTTCAAACATGCTTGCCTGGTTCAGAGAAGTCGGAGTCTAGCTCGGCGAAGTTCGCGGCTCCGTCACCTCTCCCGGAACCTACGGTATAGTGAAAAATGCATACTAACGTGAAAACCAACGCGTGCATAAAAGTTGTTCCAAAAAAATTTCAAATAAATCCCATAAAAAACTAGACAAAATTATAAGACTGTCAGAAAAAGAATCACTCAAAAATCACTTTTTATTAAAAAGTTATATGGGTTTCTGTCCAGGGACTCATCTATAATGAAACAGAAAAGTTCCAGGGGTTTAACTGGGAAAACAGAAAACGGTTCGAATAGAAACGCGCCAGCCCACAGAGAAAACGTACTCTGCCCGAAGGCGCCAACAGAAAACGCTTCGGCTGTGAAAGAAGAGAGGCTGACGTGGGGGGTCCACATGTCAGGTTTGAAAAACCTCGCCGGCGCCCGAAGGCTGCGGTGGTCGCCGGCGTCGAACCACGGCGTGTCAGGGAGATCGGAGTGTACCAAGAGTATCAGCGTGTCCTTCCGCGTCGGTGGGTGGTGGACTTGGGCGTCGGGGAGCACCACGTCGACGGCGACACTTTCTCCGGCGGACGGCGGCTCGGGTGATGGTGGGGAACTCCGGTGGTGTGCTGCAAACTTCGAATTGAAGCGCGGGTCAGAAGGAGGGATGCACTAGAGGGCTACTGGCAAGAGATGGGAGGCAGAGATGCACGCACGGGAGCGAATCGAGCTGGATCCCGTGGCGGGTCGCGGCGGCCGGAGTTGAGGAAGGAGACTTCCTCGGGGCTCTTCCAGTGGCTAGGCGGGGTCTTGGTGGAGTGCGGAGGTGGTGTGGGTACTAGCTGGAGCTCGGGGCCTCTATTTATAGGCGACTCGAGGGGGTGGCCGTGAACGGAGAATCTCCGGCGAGCAATTACGGCGATGCAGTGGATTGGCAGGGGGTTTAGGTGGCCAGGCAGCATCAGTGGGGGTTACTGGTCCCGTTCCACTGCTAAACTCGGTCGGGCATGGCGTAATGGCGCCGGTCTTCGTCGGGGTCGCCGTACTGGCACGGCGGCGGCAGAGAGCGCGCTCCGCGCCTAGCGGTTCACGACGAGGGTGGCAGCGCGCATGGGGGAGTGGAAGACCACGCGGCGGCCTCCGGTGGCTTGGGCAGCGCTGGCCAGCGCCGTCTACGCTGTGCTTCTTCCTGGCGGCCGCAAAGCCGCCGCTGGCGTCGGTCACGGGGCGGCGCACCTCCTGTTGCTCGTCGCCGACGCCCGCAAGCATCCAGGCGCTCGTGCGGTGCAGAGGACAAGGGGGAGGGGACAGGGAACACGGCGACGCCGGGCACTGGTGAGATCGGCAACGGACACTGAAGAAACGATAGTGGTTCAGACACTGTTAACTGAATTTGACTGAACATGATATTGACAGTGCTCTGAAGGTGTTCGATGAAATGATAAGGTGTGAAGAAAATTTTTCCTGGAGCTGGGACTTGGTGAGGTGACCTCTCAATGCACCCAGAGGCTGCCTGATTTTTCTCAGAATTTTTGGAGAAGGATTTGAATGAATTTTATCAAATTTGGCAAATCTGGTCCAAACTTGCAGCAAGTATAGTTTGAAAATTTTGAACTGGAGACCAGTGGATCTTCATGGATCTTGGTTGAGGGTTCAAAGGACTAGGAAGGGAAATTGGTTTGGGGGCAAAATCAAAGCAGAAGGAGTAGTTCCTTTGTAAACCTCCAAGGATCAAGATATAAGGCAGAAATTGTTTTTGATAAGAAATAAATGGGAAAATTTATATGGAGAGGTTCAACTTGCTGGATTTGAAGTAAATCATGATTCAAAGATGAGGAAAGGTTTATGGGAGTGGATTTGCACTAAGTTCATGGCAAGAGAGATTTGTTGAAAGTGGAAAAAGATCATTCCAAAAGCTATAGGGCTTTTCAAGGAATTGTCAAAAGACATTTTTCCAAGAGAGAAGTATTTTGGTTTGAGTCCAAATAAAAAGAAAGAATCTCCAAGACCAAAAATCAAGTCTTGGGTGAAACCAAATAAAACTCTTGCCATAAAAAAATATTTTGAAAGGGAGGGTTGTTTTGAAGAAAATTTTTAAATCACCTCCCTCAAGTCAAATAAAAGTTTTGAAAAGGCCAAATAAAATTTTGGGTGTCACAGCTTTTTAATAGTAGAATCCGCCAAGTGCAAATTCAAAGAGCATTCTTCAAGATTAGCAAGACCAAGCACATCACATAAAGATTTCGGAATTGTAGAAACACTAGCACCCAAGTCACACAAAGCAAAACACTCATAATTTTTAATCTTGACTTTGATAGTAGGTTCCCATTCATCATGCAATTTTTCTTCAAAAGCTTTCATCATGGCATGAACAATATGTTTAGTAAAAGCTTTATTTTGTTCATAGGCATGAGGTGAATTTATCATGGATTGCAACAAAGAAATACAATCAATCAAAGAGCAACTATCATAATTAAAGTCTTCGAAATCCAAAAAAGTGGGCACATCACTAGTTAAAGTCTTGACCTCTCCAAACCCACTTTCATCAATTTTCTCAACAAGATTTTCACCCTCCGAAATATTGGGACGCCTTCTACCCAAAGTTGAATCTTTTCCAGTCCCTTTTTCATCAATCTTAACTTTACTAAACAAGGAATCAACAGAAGAAACACCAATCATTTTAAGATCTTCATCACTTTTATCCTCTAATGAGATTGGTTTAGCGGCCATTTGATTTACTAAGGTAGCTTGTGCATTGGATATTTTTCCTAGCATACTTTCGGCAAAAGCATACTTAGATTGGAGGTTGCAAACTTCTCTACTAATATCATCAAGTTGTTTTGTAATAGCATCTTGCACAACGGGGTGCTCCTTAAGTTCTTCAGTAAAATATTTATTATGCTCAAATTGTGAGTCATATATTCCTTAGTACTCTTCTCAATTTAAAGCAAAATATTTGGGTAAGGAACATCATAATATTTACTTTGCGGCATCATAACTATGCAAACAAGAACACACACAAAAACAGATCCGGCAAGATAACGGCGAACGGAAAAGGAGAGGCGGATAAAACGGCAAATTTTTGTGAAGTGGGGGAGAGGAAAATGAGAGGAAAATGGCAAATAATGTAAATTGCGAGGAGATGATATTTGTGATTAGGAACCTGGTATATGTTGAAGATCCTCCCCGACAACGGCGCCTGAAATTCCTTTTGATTTCGCTTGAAGCTACGTCGGTATTTCCCCAAAGAGGAAGGGATGATGCAGCATAGCGGCGGTAGGTATTTCCCTCAGATATGAAACCAAGGTTATCGAACCAGCAGGAGAACCAAGCACCACAACGTAAACTGCCCCTGCACACAAATAACAACACCTCGCAACCCATTGTGCTAAAGGGGTTGTCAATCTCTTTCAGGTAACGGCGCCAGAAACGGCATGCGGATGAGAGAAAGTTGTAATAGATTTAATAAATAGATCGCAAATAAAATAAAGTGCAGCAAAGTATTTTTGTATTTTTGGTTTAATAGATCTGAAAATAAATGCAAGGAAAAATTAGATCGCAAAGGTAAATATGAGAAAGAAGACTCGGGGGGCCGTAGATTTCACTAGTGGCTTCTCTCGAGAAAAATAGCAAACGATGGGTAAACAAATTACTGTTGGGCAATTGATAGAACTTCAACTAATTATGACGATATCCAGGCAATGATCATTATATAGGCATCACGCCCAAGATTGGTAGACCGACTCCTGCCTGCATCTACTACTATTACTCCACACATCGACCGCTATCCAGCATGCATCTAGTGTATTAAGTTCATGGAGAAACGGAGTAATGCAATAAGAATGATGACATGATGTAGACAAGATCTATCTATGTAGAGATAGACCCCATCGTTTGATCCTTAGTAGCAACGATACATACGTGTCGGTTCCCTTTCTGTCACTGGGATCAAGCACCGTAAGATCGAACCCACTACAAAGCACATCTTCCCATTGCAAGATAAATAGATCAAGTTGGCCAAACAAAACCCAAATATCGGAGAAGAAAAACGAGGCTATAAGTAATCATGCATATAAGAGATCAAAGAAGCTCAAATAACTTTCATGGATATAAAAATATATAACTGATCATAAACTCGAAGTTCATCAGATCCCCACAAACACACCGCAAAAGAGTTACATCATATGGATCTCCAAGTGACTATTGTATTGAGAATTTAGCGAGAGAGAGAAAGCCATCTAGCTACTAACTACGGACCCGAAGGTCTACAAAGAACTACTCACGCATCTCGGAGAGGCACCAATGGAGGTGGTGAACCCCATCAGAGATGGTGTCTGGATTGGATATAGTGGTTCTGGACTCTACGGCAGCTGGATGAATATTTCGTCGAATCCCCTAGGGTTTCTGGAATATTGGGGTATTTACAGAGCAAAGAGGCGGTCCGGGGGCACCCGAGGTGGGCACAACCCACCCAGGGCGCGCCTGGGCCTCCTGGCGCGCCCTCGTGGGTTGTGCCTCCCTCGGGGAACCCCCAGGAGCAGCCAGGGCCCGTTGTGTTCCTTCTGGCCCATAAAAATTCTTTGTGAAGTTTCATTGCATTAGGACTCCATATGATATTGATTTCCTGTGATGTAAAAAACATGCAGAAAACAACAACTAACACTTGGCACTATGTCAATAGGTTAGTACCAAAAAATGATGTAAAATGATTATAAAACATCCAAGATTGATAATATAACAGCATGGAATAATAAAAAATTATAGATACGTTGGAGACGTATCAGCATCCCCAAGCTTAACTCCTACTCGTCCTCGAGTAGGTAAGTGATAAAAACAGAATTTTTGATGTAGAATGCTTCCTAACATGTCATATCATATTCTTTTATTTATAGCATGGACAATTGGACTTTTATGTGATTAAAAGCAATAGTCTAGTTTTGACATAATAATTTAGATACTCAAGCATATCAACAAGAAACCATGTCTTTCAAAATATCAATGCTAAAATAAGTTATCCCTAGCCCATCATGCTAAATCATTGATCCATTCATGAAACACACTCGAATATTAACTACACCCAATACTTAAGTACGATCATATTGCCTCCTAGTTGGTGCTTTTGTAAGAGAAGATGGAGACTCAAATTCAAAATAAAAATTGCATAGAGTAAAAGAAAGGCCCTTCGCAGAGGGAAGTAGGGATTTGTAGAGGCGCCAGAGCTCAAAGCGAAAAATTAGATATAAAAACATTTTGGGAGGTGCATCCATCCCACCAACAAAAATGACTTAGAGTTCCCAACACTTTCCATGCTAGATATGCCATAGGCGGTTCCGAAACAGAAAATAAAGTTTATTCCTTTTTCCACCATACTTTCACTCTCCATGGCTAGCCGTATCCATAGTTGCCCTCCATACCAACACTTTCCAAGGAATTTATTATTTGAAAACATAAAGTAAATTCATTTTTGCATTTCGGGACTGGGCATCTCTAAAACCTTTGCCTTACTCTCGTGCAATGACAAGTGAATAAACACTCATCATGAGAATAACACATCCAGCATGGAAAATATTAGCCACCCGTCACTGCTCCGCGAGCAAAACAAACACACAAAAGAGAAGTTTATTTTGAAAATTAGAGATGGCACATGCAAATTTGCTTAGAATGACAAAAGAATACCGCATATAGATAGATATAGTGGACTCATGTGGCAAAACTGGTTTAAAGGATTTTGCATGCACAAGTAGAGATCATACTTGGTGCAAAATGAAGGCTAGCAAAAGATTTAGAAGCGACCAACCAATAAACGAATAATCTCATAAGCAAGCATTAAGCATAATTAACACCGAATAATGCACCATAAGTAGGATATAATTTTATTGCATGACTATTGACTTTCGTACTTGCATAGGGAATCACAAACCTTAACACCAATATTCTTACTAAAGCATAATTACTCATCAACACAACTGAAATATCACATCATGATATCTCAAAACTATTACCAAGAATCAAGTTTATTTTGTCCAATGATCTTCATGAAATTTTTTCTTATATCCTTCTTGGATATCTATCACTTTGGAACTAATTTTCATGTGTTGCTTTTCATAATCTCAAACAAATATAAGTGAAGATCAAGAGCATAATTTTTCTTTCTCTCAAAATAATTTAAGTGAAGCAAGAGAGAATTTCTTGAAAATTTTACTCACTCTCAAATAAATCTAAGTGAAGCAAGAGAGCATTTCTTCAAAAATACTAAAGCACACCATGCTCAAAAAGATATAAGTGAAGCACTAGAGCAAGTCCATAGCTCATAAAAATTTAAGTGAAGCATAGAGAGCAATTCTAACAAGTCATGACATAATTTTGGCTCTCTCAAATAGGTGTGTCCAGCAAGGATTGATGACTTAAAACACAAAATAAAACAAGCAAAGACTCATATCATACAAGACGCTCCAAGCAAAACACATATCATGTGACGAATAAAAATATAGTTTCAAGTAAAATACCGATAGTCGTTGGAAGAAAGCGGGGATGCCACTCGGGGGCATCCCCAAGCTTAGTTGGTTGCTCATTTTTGGATAATAGCTTGGAATGTCGGGGCATCCCCAAGCTTAGGCTCTTCTATCCTCCTTCATCCATCGTAAGATAACCCAAACCTTGAAAACTTCAATCACACAAAACTCAACAAAACCTTCGTGAGGTCCGTTAGCATAAGAAAGCAAACCACTACTATAAGTACTGTATCAAACCAATTCATATTTTGTTTCTGTATTATATATACTGTATTCCAACTTTTATATGGCAAAAACTCATCAAAGAAAACCATAAAGCCATTGAAATAAGCACACAACACAAAGAAAACAGAATCTGTCAAAACAGAACAGTCAGTAGCAATCTGACTTTTACGAATACTTCTGTAACCCCAAAAATTCTGAAACAAATATTAAGACCAGGGTAATTTGTATATTAAAATTCTACAAAAAGAATCAGGGCAAAACCTCTTACTGATAAAAAATGAGAATTGTTTTCGTAAGCGCAAAGTTTCTGTCTTTTTCAGCAAGATCAAACAACTATCACCCAAGAAGATCCTATAGGTTCCACTTGGCACAAACACTAATTAAAACACAAAAAACACAATCATACCAGTAGCATAATTGTGTAAACACATAAAAACAGAAAGAAAAAGGCAAAAAATAAATTTTATTCATTGGGCTGCCTCCCAACAAGTGATATAGTTTTATGCCCTTAGCTAGGCATAATGCAAGGATCTAAGTTTTGTCATCCTTGGTTCGGGATCCATAAGATGCCCTCATGACTGATCCTTAAGGTGGCTTAATTATTTGTCTAGGGAAGTGTTCCATACCCTTTCTCAAAGGAAATTGGAACTTGATATTGCCTTCTTTCATATCAGTCACGGCACCGATAGTGCGTAAAAACGGTCTAACAAGAATAATTGGACAAGACGGATTGCAATCAATATCAAGAACAATAAAATCTATGGGTACATAATTCCTATTTGCAAGAATAAGAACATCATTAATTCTTCCCATAGGCTTTTTAATAGTAGAATCCGCCAAGTGCAAATTCAAAGAGCATTCTTCAAGATTAGTAAGACCAAGCACATCACATAAAGATTTCGGAATTGTAGAAACACTAGCACCCAAGTCACACAAAGCAAAACACTCATAATTTTTAATCTTGACTTTGATAGTAGGTTCCCATTCATCATGCAATTTTCTAGGAATTGAAACTTCTAATTACAATTTTTCTTCAAAAGCTTTCATCATGGCATGAACAATATGTTTAGTAAAAGCTTTATTTTGTTCATAGGCATGAGGTGAATTTATCATGGATTGCAACAAAGAAATACAATCAATCAAAGAGAAACTATCATAATTAAATTCTTTGAAATCCAAAAGAGTGGGCACATCACTAGTTAAAGTCTTGACCTCTCCAAACCCACTTTCATCAATTTTCTCAACAAGATTTTCACCCTCCAAAATATTGGGACGCCTTCTACCTAAAGTTGACTCTTTTCCAGTCCCTTTTTCATCAATCTTAACTTTACTAAACAAGGAATCAACAGAAGAAACACCAATCATTTTAAGATCTTCATCACTTTTATCCTCTAACAAGATTGGTTTAGCGGCCATTTGATTTACTAAGGTAGCTTGTGCATCGGATATTTTTCCTAGCAGACTTTCGGCAAAAGCTTACTTAGATTGGAGATTGCAAACTTATCTACTAAGATCATCAAGTTGTTTTGTAATAGCATCTAGCACAACGGAGTGCTCCTTAAGTTCTTCAGTAAAATATTTATTATGCTCAAATTGTGAGTCATATATTCCTTAGTACTCTTCTCAATTTCAAGCAAAATATTTGGGTAAGGAACATCATAATATTTTCTTTGTGGCATCATAAATATGCAAACAAGAACACACACAAAAACAGATCCGGCAAGAAAACGGCGACCGGAAAAGGAGAGGCGAATAAAACGGCAAATTTTTGTGAAGTGGGGGAGAGGAAAATGAGAGGCAAATGGCAAATAATGTAAATTGCGAGGAGATGATATTTGTGATTAGGAACCTGGTATATGTTGAAGATCCTCCCTGGCAACGGCGCTAGAAATTCCTTTTGATGTCGCTTGAAGCTACGTCGGTATTTCCCCAAAGAGGAAGGGATGATGCAGCACAGCGGCGGTAGGTATTTCCCTCAGATATGAAACCAAGGTTATCGAACCAGTAGGAGAACAAAGCAACACAACGTAAACAGCCCCTGCACACAAATAACAACACCTCGCAACCCGACGTGCTAAAGGGGTTGTCAATCCCTTTCGGGTAACGGCGGCAGAAACGGCATGCGGACGGGAGAAAGTTGTAATAGATTGAATAAATAGATCGCAAATAAAATAAAGTGCAGCAAAGTATTTTTTGTATTTTTGGTTTAATAGATCTGAAAATAAATGCAAGGAAAAAGTAGATCGCAAAGGCAAATATGAGAAAGAAGACCCGGGGGGCGTAGATTTCACTAGTGGCTTCTCTCGAGAAAAATAGCAAATGGTGGGTAAACAAATTACTGTTGGGCAATTGATAGAACTTCAAATAAGTATGACGATATCCAGGCAATGATCATTATATAGGCATCACGTCCAAGATTAGTGGACCGACTCCTGCCTGCATCTACTACTATTACTCCACACGCTATCCAGCATGCATCTAGTGTATTAAGTTCATGGAGAAACGGAGTAATGCAATAAGAATGATGACATGATGTAGACAAGATCTATCTATGTAGAGATAGACCCCATCATTTTATTCTTAGTAGCAACGATACGTACGTGTCGGTTCCCTTTCTGTCACTGGGATCAAGCACCATAAGATCGAACCCACTACAAAGCACCTCTTCCCATCGCAAGATAAATAGATCAAGTTGGCCAAAAAAACCCAAATATCGGAGAAGAAATACAAGGCTATAAGTAATCATCCATATAAGAGATCAAAGAAACTCAAATAACTTTCATGGATATAAAAAGATATAACTGATCATAAACTCAAAGTTCATCAGATCCCAACAAACACACCGCAAAAGTGTTACATCATATGGATCTCCAAGAGACCATTGTATTGAGAATTCAGCGAGAGAGAGAAAGCCATCTAGCTACTAACTACAGACCCGAAGGTCTACAAAGAAATACTCACGCATCATCGGAGAGGCACCAATGGAGGTGGTGAACCCCATCCGAGATGGTGTCTAGATTGGATCTGGTGGTTCTGGACTCTGCGGCGGCTGGATGAATATTTCGTCGACTCCCCTAGGGTTTCTGGAATATTGGGGTATTTATAGAGCAAAGACGCGGTCCAGGGGGCACCCTGGTGGGTTGTGCCTCCCCCGGGGCACCGCCTAGGCGCAGCCAGGGCCCGGTGTGTTCCTTCTGCCCATAAAAATTCTTCTTGAAGTTTCGTTGCATTTGGACTCCGTCTGATATTGATTTCCTGCGATGTAAAAAACATGCAGAAAACAGCAACTGGCACTTGACACTATGTCAATAGGTTAGTACCAAAAAATGATATAAAATGACTATAAAATGATTATAAAACATCCAATATTGCTAATATAATAGCATGGAACAATCAAAAATTATAGATACATTGGAGACGTATCAACCTATATACCTGAAGATGGGCACCGGAGGTGGGCCTGGGTGAGCACAACCCACCAGGGCGCGCCTGGGCTCCCTGGCACGCCTAGGTGGGTTGTGCCCACCTGGTGGGCCCCCTCTGGTAGTTATTTGCTCCAATAATTCTTAAATAATCCATAAAAATATCTGTGAAGTTTCAGCTTGTTTGGAGTTGTGCAGAATAGGTGGCCTGACGTAGCTTTTCCAGGTCCAGATTTCCAACTGCCGGAATTCTCCCTCTTGGTGGGTACCTTGCAAATTATGAGAGAAAAGGCATTAGAATTACTCCAAAAAGCATTATTATGGATAAAAACATCATAAATAATAGTAAGAAAACATGACGCAAAATGGACGTATCAACTCCCCCAAGCTTAGACCTCGGTTGTCCTCAAGCGAAAAACCAAAATCGAAAAAATGTCCACATGCTTTGAGAGAGAGGTGTCGATAAAAACAAAATACGGACATAGAAGCATCATGTTGATTATTATAACACCAAAAAAATTAAACATAGGACTCTTATCATAGAACTTTTATCATATACTTCTCATGAATAAGTAATAGTTCATCACACAATCGAAGTATAAAGCAAAAACTCTATTAGAAACCAACAAACTATGTTCTCAGTCGACTTTGCAACTACAATTCATCATCTTTTCAGGAAGGGTCACGTATCGGAGCCTTTAGGCAAGTCCACATACTCAACCATCATATAGTCTTCTATGATTGTTAACACTCACCTCGTACCCATGAGCAAAACGTTTCAACCAGACACATAGAAAGATAGGGGCTTATAGTTTCACCTCCCAACATATTCACCTCAAGGGTGATGTCAACAATAATAACTCATGCTATCCATATTCAACTGGACATATGTGCCTAGATCTTTCCTCACCACATGATGCTTGCCAAAGGAGAAAATAAAAAGGAATAGAAGGAAAACTTTGACTCTTTGCATAAAGGTAAATTCATAAAAGTAAAAGATAGGCCCTTCGTAGAGGGAAGAAGAGGTTGCCATGCGCTTATTTGTTTGTATGCTTAACCCCTTAGTGCAAAAGAACGTCACATTACATTGCCCCTTGTGATAGCGACCTTTATTATGCAGTCTGCCGCTTTTATTCTTCACCATCAAAAGTTCGTGCAATGCTCAATTTTCTCTTACACTAAATGAAATCACACATTTAGAAGAAATTTTTATTGCCTTTTTGCACCGATGACAACTTACTTGAGGGATCTTTCTCAATCCCTAGGTAGGTATGGTGGACACATGAAAAATAAGATTTGGGTTTAAGGGTTTTTGCATGCACAAGTAGTATCTCTACTTAGTGCGGAATTTTTGGCTAGCAAAGATAGGGGCAAGCACCACATGTTGAAGGATCTATGACAATATGACTTCTATGTGAATATAAACAAACATAAATCATTAAGTTGTCTTGCTTGTCCAACATCAACAATTTTGGCATATAATATTTTGATGAGGGCTCACAATCACAAAAGATTTCTAGGATAGTATATTTATATGTGGATCTTCTCTTCCCTTATTAATTCTTTCATGAGTTGCATCATTGACTAATGCTATGTTTGTCAATATCTAATAAAATTTCCTACTTCTACTTTTCCTTATGTGGTGCTATCACCTACCATAGGATTAGTATATGATCTTATTGATTTATTTCCTTTCTTTTATTTATTTCCTTTCTCCTTTTTCTTCTTTATTTGCAACATGAAAGTAAAGAAAGCAAAAACTCAAACTAAACTTTATGATATAACTTGCACACGATTACAAGGATAGATCACTAAGCAAACTATTAATGAACAAAGGATCGAACTAGCTTTTATTCATCTCATGCAAAAGATCGAACTAAAATAAGTAAAAGCAAAAAGATAGTGGGATGATACGATACCGGGGCACCTCCCCCAAGCTTGGCGGAAGCCAAGGGGAGTGCCCATACCTCATATTCAATTCTCCTTTGGTGGTGAAGAAGATGATGGCGGTGAAGTAGTATTCTCCAATATAACCATGAGTAGATCCTTCAAACCTTGAATCTCCCGAAGGGCTTGATGAATTAATTCACTGTTTTTCTTCACCTCAGCCATTATGTGTTTATTCTGAGGGCCCCATGGTTTGGTTCCTGCACTGTTTTCTCTTGGCTGAGATATGTCCCAGTTGGACGGTATGTGCCTACGAAGAGTGTTCTCGAATCCATAATTGTGAATCAAATTATGAAAATTGTTACGATGTAACCTTTGTAAGGGCCTCCTCGGTTGGAGCTCTTCTTGCACTTCCAGGATCGCTTGATTGTTCGATGATCCCATGGCTTGATGAGGATTAGGGTGAGTGAAGATGCCAGCTAGTGTACCCCTCTCGGAGGCCGGAGGGTGAATCCCAAAGGGACTTCCCTCTTCTTCCTCCATAGCAACCTCTTTGGCTTCATCCCTCCTTATATCTTCCTGAACCAACCTTATGTCTCCTTCTCCATTGTTGAAGGGTGAGGAAGACATGACATTGTTCTAGTTGAATCTGTCAGAAAACAGCAAGAAAAGAGAACAGAGGATTTATCCACGATACGGTGATCAACAGGTTCGGGAAGTATATATAGATTTTTTATCTTGAAGGACAAGCATACGGGAGAAAAACAGAGTACGGAAGGTGCCCCAGGTGGGCACAACCCACCTGGGCGCGCCAGGCAAGCCTGGCACACCCTGGTGTCTTGTGCCCACCAGGGGACGCTTCCTAGAAGCTTCTTTATTTCCAAAATTCTTAAATATTCCAAAACTGATAAAAAATATTTTTGCAGATTTTTTGGAGTCCGTTTACTTACCGTATCATGTACCTCCTTATTTTCACGATTCTGGAGTGTTCCGGAAGTCTTCCGGTGTCAAAGTTTGGATAATATTACTTTCAATGTTAATGGGCGTACCTGAGATATAATGTTTTGTTCGTTTCCCATTAACAACCTTCGGGTTAGTACCCTCGGGATTATTTATTTTGATGGCTCTAGACCGGTAAACCTCCTCGATGACATATGTGCCTTCCCATTTTGAGAGGAGTTTTCCTGCAAAGAATCTGAAACGAGAGTTGTACTAAAGAACATATTCTCCGACTTTAAACTCACGCTTTTGGATTCTTTTGTCATGCCATCTTTTAGCTTTCTCTTCGAATAATTTTGCATTTTCATAAGCTTGGGTTCTCCATTCATCTAGAGAGCTAATATCAAATAACCTCTTTTCACCAGCAAGTTTGAAATCATAGTTGAGTTCTTTAACTGCCCAAAATGCCTTATGTTCCAACTCAAGAGGCAAATGACAAGCTTTTCCATAAACCGTTTTATAAGGAGACATACCCATGGGATTTTTATATGTTGTTCTATAAGCCCAAAGTGCATCATCTAATTTCTTAGACCAATTCTTCCTGGACCTATTGACAGTCTTTTGCAAAATTAATTTTAGTTCTCTATTGCTAAGTTCAACTTGACCACTAGACTGAGGATGATAGGGTGATGCAATTCTATGCTTAACATCATATTTGACAAGCATCTTACGGAAAGTACCGTGAATAAAGTGTGAACCACCATCAGTCATTAAATATCTAGGTACTCCAAACCTTGGGAAAATAACTTCCTTAAGCGTTTTAATAGAGGTGTTGTGATCAGCACTACTAGTTGGAATAGCTTCTACCCATTTAGTAACATAATCAACATCAACCAAAATATGTGTATACCCATTAGAGGAAGGAAAAGGTCCCATGTAATCAAATCCCCAAACATCAAATGGTTCAACGGCAAGTGAATAATTCATAGGCATTTCTTGACGCTTACTGATATTACCTATTCTTTGACATTCATCACAAGATAAGACGAACTTACGGGCATCCTTGAAGAGAGTAGGCCAATAAAATCCAGACTGCAATACCTTATGAGCAGTTCTATCTCTAGCATGATGCCCTCCATAAGCTTCAGAGTGACATTTCCGTAGGATTTGTCCCTGTTCATGCTCAGGTACACAACATCTAATAATACCATCCACTCATTCTTTATAGAGATGTGGGTCATCCCAAAAGTAATGTCTTAAATCATAGAAGAATTTTCTGTTTTGTTGGTATGTAAAGCTAGGTGGTAAATATTTAGCAACAATGTAATTAGCATAATCAGCATACCAAGGATTACTATGAGAAACATTTATTGCAGCTAACTGCTCATCAGGAAAACTATCATCAATAGGTAGTGGGTCATCAAGCACATTTTCAAGACTAGCCAAATTATCATCTACTGGGTTCTTAGGTCCTTTTCTATCAATGATATGTAAATCAAATTCTTGTAACAAGAGAACCCATCGAATAAGTCTAGGTTTAGCATCTTTCTTTTCCATAAGATATTTAATAGTAGCATGGTTTGTGTGAACAGTTACCTTGGAATCAACAATATAAGATCTAAATTTATCACAAGCAAACACCACTGCTAAGAATTCTTTTTCAGTGGTAGCATAGTGTATTTGAGCACTGTCTAGAGTTTTACTAGCATAATGAATAACATTCAGTTTCTTATCAACTCTTTGTCCTAGAACAACACCAACAACATAATCACTAGCATCACACATAATTTCAAAAGGCAAGTTCCAATCAGGTGGTTGAACAATAGGTGCAGATATTAAGGCTTTCTTGAGTGTTTCAAAGGCTTCTAAACAATCATCATAAAAAACAAAGGGAATATCCTTTTGCGAGAGACTAGTGAGAGGCCTAGAAATTTTAGAGAAGTCTTTGATAAATATCCTATAGAAACCAGCATGACCTAGGAAACTACGATTACCTTTTATATCTTTAGGACATGGCATTTTCTCAATTGCATCAACCTTAGCTTGGTCCACTTCAATACCCCTTTCAGAAATTTTATGACCCAATACAATGCCTTCATTAACCATAAAGTGGCACTTCTCCCAATTCAAGACGAGCTTTGTTTGTTCACATCTCTACAAAATTTGATCAGGATTGCTTAAACAATCATCAAAAGTCTTCCCATAAACAGAAAAGTCATCCATCAAAACCTCAACAATCTTTTCACAAAAGTCAGAGAATATAGCAATCATACATCTTTGAAAGGTAGCAGGTGCATTACATAAACCAAAAGGCATACATCTATAAGCATAGGTTCCAAAAGGACAAGTAAAAGTGGTCTTTTCTTGATCAGGTTGAAAAACAAGTATTTGTGAGAAACCAGAATATCCATCAAGGAAGCAAAAGTGTGTGTGCTTAGATAATCTTTCAAGCAGTTGATCAATAAAAGGCAAAGGGTAATGATCTTTTCTAGTTTCTTTGTTTAATTTTCTAAAATCAATTACCATTCTATAGCCTGTAACAATTCTTTGTGGAATGAGTTCACTCTTATCATTAGGAACAACAGTTATACCTCCTTTCTTAGGGACACAATGAAAAGGACTTACCCATCTACTATCAGCTATATGATAGATGAGGGAGGTAATCGGCGTCTGATACCATGTGACTTGGATGAATGAATGGCAATGGCACCTTGGGTGCTGCCATGGTATTGCACTGTTTATATAGGTTACATGTATAGAGGGGTGTGAGAGAGCGAGCGACATGCATGGCGATCATGTGATCATGCATGACGTGCAAGGAGAGGGAGAGAGAGGGTAGGTTGAATTCTAACAATCTCTAATATCAAAGGAGGATCTGCCGTCGTCGTGCTGGTTTGACCTCCCGCTCCCACCATCCTAGCGATCCCTCTCCTCTCCTCTCGGCTATTGCAAACTGCCACCAATGCATGCACGATCCAGATCACCAGGTAAAGAACGGAAGAAATGCACGCCCAGTCAATGCACCTATCGTTCAACCTTCTCTTTCCCCGTAGGACTCTATCCCCGCGCATACTGATGAGAAAAACAACAGAAAACAACGCTAGTTATAAACCATGGGTTTTTAATAATTACATATCCCCCAAATTTAAATTATTTTCTTATTTTTTTTAATTGTCTACACAATGCTAAAATTTCACTAAAGGAACTAGTGTTGCACATACGAATTCATCTGATTGAACACGTTCATTTCAGTTTTAGTTCTTACTTACGCCGCAATGCCAGAAAACATCGGTGATGCGATAAAGAATTGCATTTACATGTTTATTATATTCATCCATTCCATGGCTAAGTTGAATTCGTGAAAATGATATAAACAAGTTATCATTAGAAGTTCAAGTAGAATGTTATATATGTCATAACATTGTGTAATATGAAGCAATTGGGGAGTTCAAATCATTTGATGGTTTTTTCCATCCTTTCCCATAGCATTGGAGTATGTCAAAACAAGATTTCTTTATAGGATAAAACTTGTAGATAAATTGACCATTCTTCACCATTTCCTATATACAAGAATGCAACATCAGAACAATAAACCAGATTATGAAGAGTACAATTAACCATTTATCAACTGCTAATGCAAACTGAGCCCATGCAACTGTGAAATAAATATGGACTACGGCATCCTTGAACATGATGAAAGGAAATGGTACAATAAAAATAATGTGCACCATTTATCATTGATGACATTGCTTTTATATTGGTAGTGTGCACAAAACATCGTGTACTTTTGCTCGAAAATGCATTGGCAAGTCCATAAATATGGAATAGTGTTTTGTGCTTGCAAATTCATGCATCATTACAGATTCCGGCATTGGTATTGGCACAGGGTCAAGCATGATTCCATCCTTGATGATGACCCGGTATGTACAATAAGGAGGTTCATACATGTACCCAAAGGTGAACATTTCACTTGAAAGAATAATAACTACATCATCTAATCCAGTTTTCCTAAATGGAGGTAATAAATAGTATGTTGTCATTGTATTATTGTACCTGTAAATTGATCAACCTTTGGATGGGCAGTGAATGGATGCTTAAACTGTTTGTCATAATCCAACAACCCAAGAGTTTGCAGGTCTCCATCTTCAAGGACCTTAACAACGTCTGAAAACAAAAACAAAACTCATGTTCAATAGTTCCATAGTTATTTAATTGTCTAACCAAGAGTATTGATTCTAGTTGTGAAACTGGCATTTCAAAAACATTTTTACAATGGAATTATATCTTTACTATAGTTTTTCTCCATGGTTTTACTAGATACATGTTCATTAATAGCTTCATCGCTACCTAGTCATAATATTGCAGATAATCATTTTTATTCCATTGCATATTGTCAAAATTGTTTGTGTCGCAGAAAGAGTACTCATGTTACAATCAAAATTATAAACACAATATATGCCCTCTTTAACATGAGATGACATATTGTTCATGCAAAGTATTTGGGATTATTATGCCCGCAACAATGCATGGGGAATGATCTGCTATAGAAAGAAGATGTGCCTAGACACTGATTGCCTACATGGTTTATTTCACAATGCCATGAGTTTGCCATGATGGTATATAAGTGCAATATTAGCTTCAAAAGAAGGGACTGAATCAACAAATTGCCACTAAAATAAAATGGTCATGAAAAATATGTAATTTCCGTTGGTTAGTGCGGTTCGAATGAAGCAGTGAGTTTTGGGGTTCGAATACCACTTCCCTCACCATTTTGTGAAGGTTAAAAAAAGAAGAAAAAGTAAATGGGTCGAGCCCATTATGGAAGGGGGTCTAACGTACGGCTTATACGTTGTGACAAGCGGCCTGTCATACATACGAAAGAGGCTATGATTTGCCAAATCTCCATATTGCTCTTTATACGTTTAGTGAGGGGGGTTGTATTGAAGTGGGGCTCAATTTTAATTCCAAAAAAGAAGTTTCACGGATGGCCTCTAGTTATAAGCCAACTAGCCTAATGCACAGTGTTGCCAAGATCTTTTGCAATACCCTTGCGAGCAGATTGGGACCGGAGCAATCTGAATGATTCCGCACAAGAAAACATCTAAATAAACCTTATACGCACGCAGCGTACTATGTAGTTAAAGAGTGTGTACATATATTACTCTCTACTAATGAAATCTCCATCCTTGGCTACTGGGTTCTTTTTTTCCAAATACGAAAGGAACCCCAAGACAAAGGGAGTCCCCATGTAGGGCCCATCTACAGTATGCAGTGTTGGGCAGAGCCATCTGGATGATCCATCTAGGTTTATCAGAATTTAATATCAAATTTACTAGCTCTTTTGTTGTGTCAGTTTATTCAATAATTATACAAAGATTTGACTAGTAATTATTCCTATACATATATGTATAGTAATGCTACTTTCGTTTGTTTATACAGCTTATTGAACATGCTACTTTCCTTTATACATTTTTAAACAAGGCAAAATACTTGCCATTCTCAATAGAAGATATTTGCCAATTTAACTGGCGAAAAAGTAACTGAAACCCTTCACAACCTGCCAGTATGGCACACAAAAGGATACTACATCATACACACCATTCCAAAAATATATATTCGTGTAATGCTTCCTTTTATCACTCTTCACCACTCTACTTGATGTCCTAATTGTTCCTGCCAAAAAAATACAGACATTATTTATTTATTTTATCAACAAAAAGGAGCTGCCAATTGCAAATACCTTATATCTCCTGATGCTGACATAATCATAAAATGAAATAAGGAAACATATTTCAAGATGTAAAGTACCTCGTTGACAAAGAAGGCGTGGAATCCGTAAGGTACCCGGCTTGGCAGCTCAACAACTGCCACTGGATCAGCAGACATCGTCTTGGCATCAATAACATTTACTTCAGATTTCCTACATCCATGGTACACACAAAAGAACAACAAAATTTATCACATTAACTTCAGATTTCCTACATCCATGTAGCAAAATCATCTCCCCTTAGTGATGTAGGAAATGAAATGAGTACCCTGTGTTTTCATCGTGAACAAAGAATATCAAGTACCCATCGTCTTCTTCACCGGAAACACCGGGCTCCTTGGGCACAAAGACTGCCTCTGAGCAAAACATACCGGGGCTCAGGTCATATATGCCTGTCACATTTCCCCCAACTTCAAGATGCTCCTTGCTTCTCTCTGGTTTGGCATGTAGATCAAATTTTATGATGCCGGTCATTTTTAAGATTCCAGTCACCTTGATTGTGCTCTCAAGTATCATGCAGTAGATGTACCGCTGCTTTCTACGTTCAACAAAGTAACGTATGAGAGCAAGTTTGGTAGTTCCCAGAAGGAATGTTACTTTGAAATTTAAGTTTTGTCACGTGTTAATAGTTTTTAAAGGTATATGCATCATTGAAGAAAACAAACTCTGAAGTGATACCTCCAGTATAAGTACCTGCCAGTATAACTCTCATTGATTCGAGGAAAGTCTATGGCAGAGACAGACAGTTGCTTTTGCGAAGCAGCACCTGTTTTCATGTTGAATCTCATCTCGTACCTGAAAGATATATAATTAGGGCAAGCATTCGCTTGCATGGGATTAAAATAAAAGGTTGATATTGTGAGTATACATACAACTCATTCCCGTGGTCCTCAAGCTTGTCGCTTTGGTTACCATTCACCTGGTCCAAATCTACGTTGTTGTGACGGCAGGTAATCAGAATAACTTCGCTGCCTTCTTCCCACGCATTAGCTGCAAGAAGAGATGCTTCTTGTGATCAGTACAATAAGATTAACATGGAATGGAAATTATTGATAATTAGTGCAATGCATCAACTGGAAATGTGTACTCTGGCAAAAAAGGAAGATGGTTTGGCTCTCTTATTCATATTGTCAAGTCATTGTTGTCAAGTGGATTTTTTAATAATTAGATATCCCCAAAATTATCGTATTTATATTTTTTCGGTTTTGCATGCACAGTGCCAAACATCACTCAAGGAACTGATGTTGCACTTAATTCATCCTCTTGAACATGTTCATTTCATATTTAGTTCTTACTTATGCTTAGATATCAAACAACATTGTTGGGACAATAAAGCAATTGCATTTACATTTTTATATTCATCCTTTGCCTAGCTATGTTGAATGAAAAATGATATAGAAAGATTGCATATTCGGAGTTCAAGAAAAATGTTGGAGATAAAATACCATTGTGGAATATGAAGCAATTGGGGAGTTCAAACCATTTGATGTTTTTCTCGTCCTTCTCATAGCGTTGTAGTATACCAAAACGAGCTTTCTTTGCAGGATCAAACTTGTAGATAAATTCATCATTCTTCACCATTTCCTTTATACAAGAACGCAACAGGGTAAAATAAGACCAGAATATGAAGAGGAGTATTAACCATTTATCTTTTTTTTTCTTGCAAACATATGTTAATCCCATGCAAACATGAAGAAAGTATTGGCTATGGCATCCTTCAACATGATGAAAAGAAATGGTACAGGGCAAAAATATATGGAAGATATTTCTTCTTGATGTTATTTACCATTATATACATATATCATCATGTACCTTTGGTCGAAAAAGCATTGGCAAGTCCATAAATATGGAATAGTTTGCTGTAATGGCAAAGTCATGCATCATCATTACAGATTCCGGTATTGTTATTGGCACTGGATCAAGCATAATTCCATCCTTGGTGATGACTCGATATGTACAATAAGGAGGTTCATGCGAGTATCCAAAGGTGAACATTTCATCTGAAAGAAGGATAAAAACTACGTCATTTAACCCAATTTTCCTATATGGAAGTAAGGAATAATATGTTTTCACTGTAATGTACCTGTAAATGGATCAACCTTTGGATGAGCGGTGAAAGGATGTTTCAACCTTTGGTCATACTCCAACAACCCTAGAGTTTGCAGGTCTCCATCTTCAAGGATCCTAACAACATCTGAAAACAAAAATAGAAATTCATGCTCCACATTTGCTATATGTGCTCTTTATCATGCCGAGCGTATGGGATTATTATGCCCACAGCAACTTGCGGGACGTGATCTAGTATAGAAAGAAATTGTGCTAACATAATGATAACTTACATGGTTTATCTGATTCTGAGAGGGCCATGAGTTTGCCATGATGATATATAAACGCAGTATTCGCTGGAAAAGAAGGGAGTGTATCGACAAATTGCCATTAAAATAAAATTACCATGAAAAGTATGTAGATATACATCATGCAGTGACTACTTAAAGTAAAGAAGTACCTGGTCCAGTTCCATAAGTAGCATCCAAGACTTGAAGTTTCTTCCTAAGTTCTTGCGTTAAGACCATAAACAATCCAAAAAGGCCCTTTAGATCTCCAACCTATGAATATTGAGGGAAAAACTCACACATGCGCACAACTGACTGCCATTACTAAATCCAACTCGGGTGGGGAGAGTCACGGTGTTAGACTAATACTTCACCAAGCAAAAATGGTGGATTAAGTTACAATTATGTATGGTATATATTATAATCTATATCTATATCTATACCGACCTACTAATAAAGCAAGGTGCGTTTCTCCGATTTTTTTTCATTCATTCATCCTTTTTTTTATTTTTTAAGATTTTGTACTATCCGAGGGTTTTTTTTAGAGAGATTTTTACTATCCGAGGTGGTACTAATTTTTGGGCAAAAATACTTGCTGGTCTAGGCGAATTATTGGCCCACATATTCTGGCCCATGTAAGATTTCTAGCGGCCCTGCAGTAGGAGGCGAAAGAAAAAAAATTGTTCCATCGGCCCGGCTCGTCATGTGTGTACAAGCAACGTCTGATTCGCATATTAAATTAGTCCCACCTCGCCATTTTACACCTCACGTAACTCACGGGCATATGTGCTAGTCTTACTTAAGAGAGTACAAAAAGAGTTGCAAGCATGAATAAGAAAACCAGAGCATGGTTGGAGATGGCGACAATCAAGTGTTACATAATACTCCCTCCGTTCCTAAATGTAAGTCTTTGTAGAGATTTCACTACGAACCACATACGGATGTATATAGATGCATTTTAAGTTTAGATTCATCCATTTTGCTCCGTATGTAGTCCATCTAGTGGAATCTCTACAAAGACTTATATTTAGGAACGGATGGAGTAATTGAGTAACTATTAAGAAGATTCGGGTTTTCAGTCCAACAAATAAGCTTACCTTCATAAACTTTGCTCCACCAAAATACTCTTCTTGCTTGAAGCGAGAAGTCGTCACGTATCTTGATACATATGTAGCTTTCCCATCTTTAATGTGCAATGCATGGATCATTCTACAAGAAACAACGTGGAAGTCCATGTAACTAGGAAGCAAAAAGTTTGAAACAAAGACCAAATAAAGCTTTGTTTTATCAAAAGGTCGCGAGCAGTGGAACTGTATTGTAAACAGGAAAAACTGAATGTGCACGCAACCAATTCGGCACTCCACACAGAAGAGACTGTATCACCTACCCATCCCCATCAAACCTGTAGGGAAGAAAAAATACACAGAACAACAAATGAATTACTAGAAATGTGATCCTCAACTGTTGGAAGCAAACAACGGAATAATGTCTGTCTTTTAAGACGAATGTGAAATTGTCAAGACGTAAGAGTCAATACCAATGGTACCCTGCAACCGGGGCAAACTTTGGATTAGCCCCGACCCTAAGAAACTCTCCATTCAAGCACTCCTGCAGACAAAATAAAAAAAAGGAACATCATTAGGGAAAGAAATTAAGGATAATCTAGTGAGCTGCATGCATGGTTTCCATGAGAGAAGAAAATATTTTTGAAAGAATGAAGAGAGGGACGCTGACCGGGAGGTGTCCGCGGACGGGGAGGCCGGCTGTGGGAGGGGTCTCGTGCAGCACCGGGGCGAAGTTGCCAGAGAGCCAGGGGTTCGGCTCGGCCTTCTTGTCGTGGCCGAGGCGGACCACGAGCCGCTCGAGCATGTCCAGCGCCCAGGACGCCACCCCCTTGCGCGGCCTCGGCGCCGGCACCACCACGGCCGCCAACCCCTTCTTTTGCTGGGTATCTTCTCCCTTGGTGGCTGGTGGCGCTGAGATTTCCGGCTGGGTGGGCTTGTATTGGAGGCGGCGTTGGCTCGGACTTGGGAGCTTGGAAGAGGGAGGGACGGCACGGCAGCAATGGCGACAGCTACAGCCGACCGGCCGGCTTCCATTAGCCAAGCCAGCGGTGGCACGGTTGCCCGGCCGCGCCGTGGAACCCATCACAGGATCGCCTCACCTCTCTCTCTCTCTCTCTCTCTCTCTCTCTCTGGATTCCATCGCCCAAATCTCATGTCCTCCTTGTATACTCCATCGCACGGACTGATTCCACTTTGTTTCTCTACGAAATCCATTTTCTTGCGTCTCTCTCTGTAAACTGTGCATGTTTGAATGAACCGTTGGCGCCGCCGCCCACTGTACATTGACGCTGATATAGATCAAGATCAGCTCTTCATAGTCATTATCACGCATGTGCCATGAATTCCAAACTCTTACACAACCATACAGTGCCATGAACACACTGCCGAGGGAGTTCCTATCAGGCCTGTAATGATTTTTAAGCACAGAGCGCTGCTACCTGGCCCGGCGCAATAACACTACCTAGCCACCTGGTTACTGTAGTACCCGGTTTTTTTTAATTGTTTTTACTCATTTTTTATAAAGCATTTTTTGAAAATGCGGACAAAGAATTATATTTCTGAACTTTTAAACAAAACACGAGCATTTTTGGAAACTGCATATATACAAGTTTTGAAATTTCTGAACATTTTTTGAACAACGTGGACATTTTAAATAGTGAACATTTTTTGAAAAGACAAACATTTTTTGAGAACTCTGAGCAAAAAGTAGAAAACCCAAAAAAATGATAAAATTAAAAAATGGCGAGGAACTTTCTAGAAGGTTCCCAAAACCATCGAAAACCCATACTAGAGCCTTCCTAGTGTTAAATGGGCCGGCCCAGTTTGGTCTGCTCGTTCACACCCTGTGCGAATAGGCGACTACTTGACACTATATACATCAAATAGGAATTGCCCACCACCGAGACGATGGTGAAGACTTGAATCCTCTCAAGGATTTCCTCTACGAGCTGACGACTGCCCATGTTCCTCTGCTCCAACCACAAGTGCCACCTACCGCTCCTGACCTAACGAGGTCGTTACGAGGGACGAAGGCCACGACGGACGGCCCTGCCAGATTCAGCGGCCGTCTTGCGCCCAAACCAGCGGGCAACAACCTCCTCTCCATGGACAAAGCGTGCTTGGTCGTGCTGCGGAATCAGTGGTTCTGCTCTGGGAACGGCCGGCCCACTCCAGATGAGATCAAGAGGTATAAGGATTTGTAGAAATCTGAGCTACATGACAATGTTATCGTGGCGGTCACATTGCTCGTGGCCTCGATGACGGTCACCGTTTCATCTCTCTATGGCATCAACGGCTATATCCAACCACAACCCCCTGATTTTAAAGAAGATACAATTGCACGTGTTCAAGGGGTTCAGGTTCGAGGCATATTGGCTTAAGATGGAGGGGATTCAGAATGTGATTGAGACGGCCTGGACGAAGCATGTTCTCTAATGACGCGATTAGAACCTTACGCATCAAGGTCTCCAGAATGGCCACGACACTCAAGAAAAGGGATAAGCATATCCAAGCTAAGCAAAATCTGGCTTTCAACATTCGCAATGAGGTGATGTTTAATCTGAAACTCGTGATGGAGGAGAGAACCCTCTTAGAAAATGAGTTTAAACTTAGATAGTTCTCAAGCCTAGACTCTGGGGTATCACTGTTGTTGAACGAATAAGATGGCGACAGAGATCGAGGATGATTTGGATATGTGAGGGGGATGCCAACACTAAGTTATTCCATCTCCGAGTTAATGGTCGCGGAAGAAAGAACCACATCCCAATCTTGAAAGGTCAATTGGGAGAGGTCCTATAGAACATAGTGAAAAGGAGCAAATATTGCTATCACTTCACCTCTTTGATTGGAAAGAAGAATCCAGATAACCTGAGACTGGAATGGAATTCCATGCATCTGCTACATGCCAACCTCCATCACCTTGAAGCTAACATTACTAGAGATGAGTTAAATGTTGTTGTCTTGGACTTGCATGAGGAGAAGGCACTGTAGAAGGGTAGAGAGGGATTTGGTGAAATTGTTGTTGTATTGCTTGAGTCTCGTAGGCATGATCAACTTGAAGTACAAGACAAGATAAAATATATCTTATGCTATCCTATCTTTCCTAACTAATCATGATACTCAACAGGAGCAAGGTCCAGACGGTTGTATTAGTGCATTCTTCAAGTGTCTCTGCCATATAACTGAAGATGATCCTTTTTAGGAGACTATGCAAACGTCAGACTTGAGGGGCAATCAATGGAAGCTCCTAAATGGGGCAAATATAATTTAATTCCAAAAAACAATGTTGCATGGACCGCCTCTGGTTATAGGCCAATTAGCCTAATGCATAGTATTGTCAAGATCTTTTGCAATATCCTTGCCAGCAGATTGGGACCGAAGCGATCTGAATGATTCCCCACAAGAAAACATCTAAATAAACTTGATACTCATGCAGCGTACTGTGCAGTTAAAGAGTAGGTATATATAATAATGTCTACTAATGAAATCCCCGACCTTGGCTACTGGGTTCTCTTTTTCCAAATCAGAAAGGGGCCCTTTAGGAGACGTTTCCGTCGACGACGAGGCGCCTACGATGACTTTGTAAATCTCAAGATGACATGCCGGCTCAGTCTTTCAAAGGTGCTCATAGGGGTAGGGTGTGCGTGTGTGCGTTCATAGGGGTGAGTGTATACGCGTATGTATGAGCGTTTGCGTCTGTACTGTGTTAAAAAAAGACAAAGAGAGTCCCCATGCAGGACCAATCTATCGTACGGAGTGTTGGGTCGAGCCATCTGGATGATCCTTCCAGGTTTATCAGAATTTTGCATCAAATTTACTATCTCGTTCGTTGTGTCAATTGATTCAATCACCGTACAAATACTACACTAATTACTCCTATATGTTAATGTATATTTATGCTACTTTCCTTTATTTCTACGACATGTAGAACATGCTACTTTCCTTTATATATTTTTAAAAAAGGCAAAATACTTGCCATTTTCACCAAATAAGAAGTAGATATTTGCCCAGTTAATTGGCAAAACACTAAGTGAAACCCTTCACAGCCTGTTGATCTGGCACACAAAAAGATACATACATCGGGCACACCATTACAACAAAAAAAACTTCATCTAATGCTTCTTTTTTATCACTCTTCACCGCTCTACTTGATGTCCTAGTTGTTCCTGTCAAAATAACACAAACATTGGTTTCTTTTTTCATCAACATGAAGTAGCTACCAATATATCTCGTGGTGATTACATATCATAAAATAAAATAAGCAAACACATTTCAAGACGAAAAGTACCTCATTGACAAAGAAGGCATGGAATCCATAAGGAACCCGGCTCGGCAGCTCAACAACCGCCACTGGATCAGCAGACATCGTCTTGGCATCAATCACATTTATTTCGGATTTCCTGCATCCACGGTACACGCAAAGAAAACAAAATTAATCACATTAACTTCATATTTCCTGCATCCATGTAGCAGGACCATCTTGCCTTAGTGGTGTAGGAAATGAAAGGAGTACCCTGTGTTTTCATCGTGCACAAAGAATATCAAGTACCCATCATCTTCTTCCCCTAAAACACCAGGCTCCTTGGGCACAAAGACCGCCTCAGAACAAAACCTACCAGGCCCCAGGTCATATATGCCCCTCACATTCCCTCCAACTTCAAGCTGCTCCTTGTCGCTCTCTGGCTCCGCGTGTAGGTCAAATTTTATGATGCCAGTCATTTTTAAGATGCCAGTCACCTTCACTGTGCTCTCAAGTATCGTGCAGTAGACGTACCGCTGCTTTCTGCATTCAACAAAATAACATATGAGAGGAAGTTTGATAGTTCCGAGAAGGAATCTTACTTTGAAATGAAAGTTTTATCATGTGTTAATAGTGATTTTTATGGTATATGCATCATAGAACAAAACAAACTTTGAAGTGATACATCCAGTATAAGTACCTGCCAGTATAACTCTCATTGATTCGAGGAAAGTCTATGGCAGATACTGATAGTTGTTTCTGTGAAGCAGCACCTGTTTTCATGTTGAATCGCATCTCGTACCTGAAAGATATAACATTAGGGCAAGCAGTGGGTTGCATGGAATTAAAATAAAAGGTCCATATTCTGGGTATACATACAACTCATTCCCGGGATCCTCAAGCTTGTCACTTTGGTGACCATTCACTTGGTCCAAATCTAGGTTGTTGAGACGACATGTAATCAGAATAACTTCGTCACCCTCTTCCCAGGCGTTCGCTGCAAGAAGAGATATGCTTCTTGTGATTAGTTCAATAATATTAGCATGCAATGAATAATACAAATAATTAGTGCAATGCATCGATTGATACATGCTCTAGCAAAGAAGCAAGATGGATTTGACTCTCTTATTCATATTTTCATCTGATTGTTTTTGGGTATATTTTTAATAATTAGATCTCACCAAAAATTAAATTATTTATTTTTTGGTTTTTGCATGCACAATGCTAATAGAATCACTCAAGGAACTAACATTGAACTTAATTCATCCTCTTGAACATGTTTATTTCATTTTTAGTTCTTATGCTATGGTGCTAGACAACATTGTTGGGACAATAAAGAATTGCATTTATATTTTATATTCATCATTTCCCTGGCTATGTTGAATTATGACATGATATAGAAAGATTGCACATTCGGAGTCCAAGAAAAATGTTGGAGATGGCATACCATTGTGGAATATGAAGCAATTGGGGAGTTCAAACCATCTGATGGTTTTTTCGTCCTTTTCATAGCGTTGGAGTATACCAAACCGAGCGTTCTTTGTAGGATCAAACTTGTAGATAAATTCACCATTCTTCGCCATTTCCTTTATACAAGAACATATCAGGTTCCAATAAGACCAAATTATGAAGAGGAGTATTAACCATTCAACAATTGTTGATGCAAACATATATGTTGATCCTATGCAACCGTGAAACAAATGTTGACTATGGCATCCTTCAACATGATGAAAATAAATGGTATAGGGGAAACATCCTACAGAAAGCACTTATTATTAATGTCATTTACCATTGTATACATAAATCATCATGTACCTTTGGTCGAAAAAACATTGGCAAGTCCATAAATATTGAATAGTTCTCTGTAATGGCAAAGTCATGCATCATTACAGATTCCGGTATTGTTATTGGCACAGGGTCAAGCATAATTCCACCCTTAGTGATGACCCGATATGTACAATATGGAGGTTCATGCGAGTAACCAAAGGTGAACATTTCATCTGAAAGAAAGGTAAAACTACATGATTTAACCGAATTTTGATGAATGTAAGTAAGAAATAGTATGTTTTCAGTCTAATGTACCTGTAAATGGATCAACCTTTGGATGAGCGGTGAAAGGATGCTTCAACCTTTTGTCATAATCCAACAACCCAAGAGTTTGCAAGTCTCCATCTTCAAGGATCTTAACAACATCTGAAAAGAAAAATAGAAACTCATGCTCCACATTTGCCATGTGCTCTTTATCATGCAGACTATATGGTATTATTTTGCCCACATCAATGTGTGGGCCATGATCTAGCTAGTATATAAACAAATTGTGCTAACAGGCTGATAACTTACAAGGTTTATCTGATTCTGATAGGGCCATGAGTTTGCCATGATGATATATAAGCGCAGTATTAGCTGGAAAAGAATGGAGGAAATCAACAAATTACCACTAAAATAAAATATCCATGAAACATATGTAGATATACATCATTCAATGACTACTTAAGGTAAAGAAGTACCTGTTCCAAATCCGTAAGTAACATCTAAGACTTTAAGTTTCTTCCTGAGTTCTTGCGTTAGAACCATAAACAATCCAAAAACACCCTTTAGATCTCCAATCTGTAAAGATTGAGGGAAAAACTCACGCGTGCACACAACCGATTTCTTACATAGCCATCACTAAATCCACAAGATATGGGAGAGATAGGGTTTTAGTGGTGGATTAAGTCATACACATGTACAACATGTATTAGATTCTTACTTCGGAGTGTAAGAAAGTTGCAAGCATGAATAAGAAAATCGGAGCATTTCCCGTGGAAAAAGGGAGCATAGTTGGAGATGGTGACAATCAAGTGTTACATAATAGTTGATTAACAGCTAAGAAGATTCAGGTTCTTTAGTCAGACATGCATGTAAGCTTACCTTGGTAAACTTTGCTCCACCAAAATACTCTTCCTGCTCGAGGCGAGAAGTCTTCACGTATCTTGATACATATGTAGCTTTTCCATCTTTAATACGCATTGCATGGATCATTCTGTAGGAAACAATGTGCAAGTTGATGCAACCACGAAACCAAAGTTTGAATCATAGATTAAGGCTTGACTTATTAGGAAATCGTGAGCTGTAGAACTGTATTGAGAACAGGAGAAAATGAACGTGCACGCAACCGGTGCAACTAGATATACAATATTCGAAACGGAAAGGGATTGTGTCACATACCCATCCCCATCAAACCTGCAAAAGAAACACACAAACACCAAAATTAGAAATGTGGCCCTCAATTGTTGCAAGGAAAATTGTCAACAAGCAAGAGTTAATTAGTACCAATGATACCCTGCAACAGGGGCAAACTTGGGGTTAGGCCCCACCCTGACAAATTCTCCATTCAAGCACTTCTGCAGATAACAAAAAGAAAGAATTAACTTCTTTTTTACCCCATAAAAAGGAAGGGCTGCATGGCTCCAAGAAAATGCTGGAGAAAATGGTAATTTGCTCTAGAAAACAAATCATGTGAAAGGGTGAAGAGAGGGAGGGAGGAGAGGGATGCTGACCGGGAGGTGTCCCCGGACGGATAGGCCGGCGGCGGGCGGGGTCTCGTCGGGCACGGGGGCGAAGTTGCCGGAGAGCCATGGGAGCGGCTCGGCCTTCTCGTCGTCGTGGCGGAGGCGGACGGCGAGCCGCTCGAGCAGGTCGACCGCCCAGGACGCCACCCCCTTGCGCGGCCGCGGCGCAGGCACCACCACCATCGCCGCTCCCTTCCTCTGGGCATCTTCTCCCATGGTGGCCGCCGCCGCTACTACTTGTGCTTCTCCCATGGTGGCTGGTGGCGCTGGAGATTACTGGCTGGGGTGGGCTTGTATAGGAGACCGGAGATGGTCGGGAGATGGGAGAGTAGAAAGAGCAAGGGAGGGACGGCACGGCAATGGCGACAGGACAGCGACAACCGACGGGCCTCCATATGTCATGTCAGCGGTGGCGCGGATGGCCGGCCACGCCGAGGAGAGGATCACATCAAAGCGGCCTCCGCCTCTCTCCTCCGTGGATTCCATCGCCCAGATCGCTTGTCTTTCTCGTCTCTCTGGATGGTTGGATTACTGACTCGCTCCACATTTTTCCACGAAATCCACCTGGCTGATCATATCCTCTCTGTAAACTGTGTTTGATGAACGAGTGCATGATTGCCGCCGTCCCCCCGTTCAAATTCTTTTACTAAAAATAGTCGTGATGGATTTAACAATCCCAGAAATTGGGAGCTGCATACTATATTGATGCTGGCACAGCAGCGGCAGCTTGTCAAGGTACTCGTAAATTGTTCATAGAGTTCATCGATCAGCTGTTGATGTCCTGACTCTTGGTGGTCATTGTCACGCCGACCGTACTGGCAGGAGGAGGCGCCATTTTTGCTAGGGTTTGAGGCGATGACCTGGATCCTATGGACTACATGTAACAGGATGTAACGAGATGGTTATCGAACGCTCTTTCTCGGCATGCTTCTGACACTGTCTTTAAATTTTAGGAGGTTGCGACCATTTTTTGAGTTGAAAAAATAGTTTTGAAACTAGTGATAATTTCGAATTTGTGAACAATTTATAAAATTCAGAATATTTTTAAAAATTCATAATTTGTTTTTGAAACACGGGACCAATTTTTAGATTTGTGAATATTTTTTAAAATGTCGATTGTTTTCTAAAATCAGGAACATTTTTAAATTTATGAACACTTTTTAAATATAATTCATTTTCAAATTAGTGAACTCTTGTTGGAATCTTAATATTTTTATAGAAGCAAACACACAAAAAGCAAAACGAAAAAAAAAAACAGGGGCACCCCTGCCCGTACTTGGGCCGGCCAAAAGCACATGTGGGAAGGGGGTGGGAGGCTGCGCGTTTGGGTGTCTCGCATCGGGCGCTGCTATGTCTCGCATTCAGCACCTCGACTATTTCTCGCATTAAGCGAGCCCGTAGGAAACTCAGATCGACCTCCAGTCTCCTGGGAGAGATCTGCCTGCGCTAACCACTCCGTCCATGACTTGCACGTGCTGAGTTGTGGGCGTGATATGTACTTGACGCAAACGACGCCGGTTTTTCCATGGTTTTCAAGTTTATTTTTCTGTATTTTCTTTCTTTCCTTAGACAGGGTTTTCATCTCTTTTTTCTTTGTTTTCTGCTTGATTTTCTATTTTTCTGCATTTTTTGTTTGATTTTCATTTGTTTCTTCATTTTATTTTTTCTTTTTTTTATTTTCTTTATTTTTCGGTTTTCATTTTTTGGTGTTTCTTTGTTTCTTTTTGTTTTTCATTCTACATTCTTATATACATGATCGATATTTTTTCAAATGCTCTTTCAACATTTTTCCAAATACTTGTTCAACATTTTTTAAATAGGATCAACATTTTCTCAAATACTTGTTCAACATTTTTAAATACTTATTTTACATTTTTTAGATATTTGATCGATATTTTTGTAATAAATGATCAACATTTTTTCAAACACTTGTTCAACATTTTTTAAATACTTATTTTAGATTTTTTACATTCTTGTTCATCATTTTTATATACATTAAAACATTTTTCATATACTTGTTCAATATTTTTCAAATACTTGTTCAACATTTTTAAAATATTTGTTTTTTGATGAGTTTTCTTGGAATATTTGAAAGTATAAAAAAAAGTACAAAAATAAAAGATAAAAGAACATAAGAAAACATGAAAAAGAGGCTGTGGCCTCCCGCGCTCATGGGCCAGTCCAGCTCGCTCGCCCCTTCAGACTCGGTAAAGCGTGCGAGGATATGGGCCAGCCCAGTTCGCGGTATGTATACTGCCTCGTTTTTTTCTTTCCTTTTCATGTTTTTTTTTTCGTTTTTGGTTCCATTTTTTAGTTTTGTTTACACTTTTAAATGTTTTAAACATATATTATTCAAAAACTTACTTCAAATAACATTTCAAAAATGTTAATCATGCTTTGATAAATGTTGAATGTGTATAAAAATATATTGACCATGTACTAAAAAAATGATGAAATTCTTGATCCCGTATATAAAAATATTTATCAAGCATTAAAAAATGTTGAAAAGGTATTTTAAAAATGTTGAATGAGTATTTAAAAAATGTTGACCAAGTATTTGAAATCTGTTGAACAAGTGTTTGAAAACAAACGTTTAATAAAGTATTAAAAATATTGAACAAGTATTTGAAAAATGTTGAACCAGCGTTCGGACAATGTTGAACGTGTATATAAAAAATGTTGATTACTTATTTAAAAAATGATGAATGTTAATCAAGAATTTAAAACCGTTCTTATTGCAAATCACAATAATGAATGTTATTTATAATGGTTTTATGCATAATAATGCTTTATGGAGTAATTTTAATGTCTTTTCTCTCATAATACACAAGATTTACACAAAGAGAGAGAATGCCGGCATCTGGAATTCTGGACTTGAAAAAGCTACGTCAGAGTTACCTATTCTGTACAACTCCAAATGAGCTGAAAATTTACGGAGAATTATTTTGGAATATATAAAAAGTACTGGAGCAAATAACTACCAGAGGGGGGCCACCTGGTGAGCACAAGACCCCAGGGCGCGCCCTGGTGGGTTGTGCTCAGCCCAGCCCACCTTCGATGCCCATATTCTGGTATATAGGTCACTTTGACCTAGAAAAAATAAGGAGAGGACTTTCGGGACGGAGCGCCGCCGTCTCGAGGTGGAACTTGGGCATGAGCACTTTTGCCCTCCGGCGGAGTGGTTCTAATGGGGGAACTTCCCTCCCGGAGGGGGAAATCGAAGCTATCGTCATTGCCAACAACCCTCTCATCTTTAAGAGGCCAATCTCCCGACCACAACCCGGGAAAACGCGGGTTTCGCCCCCGCGGCTGCGGTGCCCTGCATATAAGCGGAAGCGGTTGGTGGGAGGACATTTCGTCCCGCGCTTTTCCCACCAACCACCTCTCCTCTCCCCCCTCGCGCCGCCGCCGGCCGCCGCCCAAGATTCCGGCGAACGCAGCCGGCAGGAGCACGCCGGAAGGCCGCCATGCGCACGAGGCCTCCCCTCCCTCCCCCACCCTCCCCCCCTGCGTCAGCGGGCCGCCGGATTTGCGGATCTGCGGCACTTCATCCCGGGCCGCCGGATTTGGCTTTTCCCGGCCGCCGGTTGCGGCCTCAAGCGATGGAGTGGTCGGGGAGCCTCTCCCGCAGCCCAGGCAAGGGCGCATCACCGCATGCAGGTACGGGTTCGTCCGCCCGCCACCGCCAAAGGTTTGCGGGCATGGACTCATACGGGCGTCCACCGGGCTCGGCACTCGCGTGGCGTCTTTGTGGCTTGCCGATGCCGCTCATAGAGTGCGACGACTGCACGCGGAAAGTGCCGCGGCTCACTTCGAGCACGCCGAAGCACCCCGGATGGGTGTTCTTCAAATGCGAAAACGACGGGGTACGTGCACTTGCGGTAGCTCGTTTCATAGTTCATTCTTTAGTTCAACTGTGGTAGCTCACTTCGAGCTTGCTTATTCTTTTCTGTAGGACGATGGATGCTCATTTTGGTTTTGGGAAGGCCAATACATTGATTTGTTGATAGAAAGAAACTTAATAAATGTTAGTGCACTCCTTAGTACAATCGAAGGCAATGATGCGGCTGCATGTGCAACTAGAGGGGAAGCAACATCTACTTCTTCCGAATCAAAAATGAAGAAAGAAGAATGCAAAATCAAGAATCCACAGATCAACAACGAATGCATGGAGAAAATATTAGTCCAACTAGTGGGAGCAGTTATGGAAGTTGGAAATCTTCTAAAATGCATACTTGTAGTTCTTGTTTTCTTTGGTCTTGCTATTCTAGCAAAGATTTGGTGATATCTTTTGTATCCAATGTTGTTAAATAAGAAAAGCAATGCAATATGCAAGATCAAATTAAGTTGCAAATTTAAGTTTTGCGGGCCGGGAGGAGCTGCGCCAGATCAGACGCCGCAACCCCAACCCGTAAAAAAGCATATTCCGGGAATATCCTTTTTTACGGGTCCATTATGCGGGGTCTGCATACGCGGCCATCCGCGCCGGCCCGCAAAGGCGTTTTTCGGCGCACTGCAAAAACGTTTTGCGGGTCGGAAGGATGCAGGGTCTGCTAGAGTTGCTCTTACCAGCATGGTAACTTTCGTGCTTCAATTTAGTTTTGATGGAAAATTACCATGTGCCACTGGCGTGACTGAAATTTGCCATTCTTGCGTGACTGAAATCTGCCATCCTTTACATGGTTGAACTGACATAAAAAAACGTCAGAGCCGGAGTGTCACGCACCTGACATGTGGCACTTATCGTCTCGGAAAAATAATTACCAGTGGGTGCTCGATGAATGAATGGGATTAGTGAAAACTATCGTGCATGGTCATCATCAACTTCGTACAACACAATGAGTACATGCATAGGCACTAACTAATCAGTAGCAATCACCAAAGCCTAACTGACATGCACACCCTACCCCTACGAGCACCTCCGAGGTATTGAGCCTACACAACATCTTGAGATCGATGGAGTCGCCACGGATGCCTTCGTAGTTGACCTGAACGTCACCTCCCATTGAGCGCGAACGTCACCTGAACGTCACCTCCCATTGACCTAGACGTTTTCGTAGTCGCGAGAACGTCTCCTCCCACTACACGCATATCGCTGGAAAGTCTGGCATAAATCCAGTAGAATGCAACCATTTGTGCCAAATTTAGGACTTGAACCCTGGCGGGTTGGTTCCATGAAACCTAACAATGTGAGCTACGCCGACTTTGCTATTTTATTGTTAAATTGTTGTGTGTTATTTGTATAACTGCATGATGCATGCGCATGTATTTGCATAATGCGGTTAGAGTGTAATCCATGATGCCCTCCGATTCGAAGAATGAACAATCTCCTATATTTACTAGGAGTGTGTACTTGTCCTGTTTTGTTTCTTGCTGGTATCGGCCAGTCATCCAACAAGAAAGAATTACTACTAAACATGGCAACTTTCGTGCTTTTATTTTATTTTTGACAACCGCGTGTTACTGGAATTTGTCGTCCTTGCGTGCTTGGAATTGCCTTCAAAAAACGTTAGAGCTAGAGTGTCAGGCATGGGACATGTGACACTTGTCATTTGGGAAAGAGAATTACTAGTGGGTACTCGACCAATGAATGGGATTAGTGAAAAGGTCATCATCAAATACGTAGAATACTAGGACTACGCGTATAGGTAGTAACTAATCAGTACGTACGTAGTAATCAGCAACGACGGATCCTACCCTAGTTATTATCTTGAATGAATCTCAATCAAATAAAATGATGATGATGATTCCAATCCAATCCCCTTCTTAATCTCGTCCATGGTCATCGTCCACACCAAAGCCTGACTGACTGCAATCTCTCCTCCTTTTCTCTTCTTTTTTACTACGTACCTCGCTGACAGACTTCTCTCCGCCGTCCTCCCTCCTCGATCTCCTCCCTGCCCTGCCCTGTTGCTTTGCTTTTGCCTCTTGCCTTTGGCTTTTGGCTTTCTTTGCTAATGCCAATGGCGATGTTAATGGCCGCCACCCACCTCGTGACCACACCACATGACCTTAACCCCTCCCTCGCTCCTCTCTAAACCCACTCCTTCTACTTCTTCCTTCTCATCTCTGGCTAATTAACTGATTCATGCCGGAGCGATGAGGCGGGTGGCGCCGGCGACCGTCGCTTCTGCCCACGGAGGTGTCCACCAAGGCCACGACGGAGATGCCCACGCCTCGCCCACCGCGCCGCACGGCTGCGCCTGCCCCTGCCGCCGCGGCAACGGCAACGGCAACGGCAAGGCGGGCGCGTCCACCGCCGTCGGCGCCAATGCCGGGGGCAACGCCAGCCGCTCGCCGGAGGCCAAAGCCCCCGCCTTGCCGCGGATCTGCATCTCGGACTCCGCCCCTGGCGGCTGCGACGTCACCAAAGAGGCCTCCGTCTCCGTGGCGTGGCCGGACGAGGCCGCCACCCCGCGCACCAATCTGGAGCCGCCGCCGCAACGGTGGAGGCGGCCCGGGAAGACCATCTCCAAGGGCCACCGGAACTACCACCTCATGCTCAACCTGCAGCTGGGCATCAGGCATGTCCATACTTTCTTTCCTTCCTTTTGTCAGCCCCTGATTCTCCATTGCAGACCTCATAAGATATACTGCCACAGTTTTGGTGGCAATGGATAGTGAATTCGATGGTTATTCTTCTCTGCAGGCACGCGGTGGGGAAGTCGGCGGCGAAGCCGATGCGGGAGCTCAGCCGGGCGGACTTCGATCCCCGGGAGAAGTTCTGGACGCGGTTCCCGCCGGCGGGCTCCAAGACCACGCCGCCGCATTCCTCCTCCGAGTTCCGGTGGAAGGACTACTGCCCCATGGTCTTCAGGTAGGTAGCTGCCTGTCCAATGCCAACTACAGTAATATTCAGTTCAGTCACTTGTTACTTCAACCTGCTCTGTAATAACTGACTCTGTTTTCTTTTTATCTTGGTTTGCTTCACATCACAGGCACATGAGGAAGCTGTTCGCCGTCGACCCCGCGGACTACATGCTTGCCATCTGCGGGGACGACGCCCTGCGGGAGCTGTCGTCGCCGGGGAAGAGCGGGAGCTTCTTCTACCTCACGCAGGACGAGCGCTTCATGATCAAGACCGTCAAGAAATCTGAAGTCAAGGTACCACCAACATTCATGCTTGTTAGTTTTATTTATCATTTGTGTGCACTATTTATCAATTTCGGCCGAGGATTCATCTTCTGTGGTGTTCTGCATCTTGTGTAGTTGTTGATTCGGATGTTGCCGAGCTACCACAAACATGTTAAACGGTACAAGAACTCCTTGATCACAAGGTTCTACGGCGTTCACTCTGTGAAGCCATATGGTGGGCAGAAGGTGTGCAATCCTGCTTCCCACAAGCCAACAACAAACTGCCTTGGCTCCTTCCTAGTGCTGTTGACCGATTCTTGGTTCTTTCGCAGGTGCGGTTCATCGTCATGGGCAACCTGTTTTGCTCAGAGCACCGGATCCATCGCCGTTACGATCTGAAAGGCTCCTCCTATGGCCGGAAATCCGACAGGTTTGAAGAAGAGACCGGCGATGCAACCACGCTCAAGGACCTGGACCTCAACTTTGCGTTCCGGATGCAGCGCCCTCTGTATAAAGAGCTTCATGAGTACGCTTTCTGCCCTCCCCGGTGATGCTAGCGCGACTACATTGTCTTCCAGCAACATCGAGTCTGACACGATGTCATTGTTTCTCTAGGCAACTTAGGCGAGATTGCGCGTTCTTGGAATCGGAGGGCATCATGGATTACAGTCTATTGGTTGGAGTTCACTTTTGCGATGATATTGTCCCTGCATCAAAGATGGCATTATCTACTTTTACTACTTCTCCTGGTAAGCAAGTTGGGTGTTACTTGAAGGAAGGACGTGCTTTTGCTAAATGCTAAATAAGTACAGAATTTTGGCAACATTATGGTTTTTTCCGCTAACGTGAGCAATCATGCATATTACCCAGAAGAGCTTTCGGCCAACATGCTGTCGGCATGCCAAAGCAGCGTCAGCATGCCTGAGCCATGCCTCTCAGCTAAAGATTTGGACAAGATGGCCGATCACCGGTACGTCATAATAGTGCTTGCACACATATGCATCTCTGTAGCTTCTTGACCCTTGCAGAATTAAATGAAATCTAGTCATAAATAGTACTGATAAACTGATAATCAAATAGAGACTGATTAAACCGTGGAGCCTCTTTTGTCTATGTTAAGATATCTGTAAACATCATGTATCAGTGGCATGAAAATGAAATTTGATGTCACCCCTTTAAATGTTTGCTCAACGGCATGATGCATTTTTTCTGTACTTTCTGTGTGTGCAAGATCAAATATATGTTGCTTGCAATATGAGCCCGCTCTTGTTAAGCATAAAGAGTGAAGAAAATATTTTCCTGACATCTTGGCTTAGCTACTTTTATTGTTTTCCCTGTCAGAAAAAAGGCACCGAACGTGTCGCTACTCTATTGAATGAGCAACCACTTCCACACTACTACATACTAGTAAAATACTTGGATCTCTGTAGCTTCTTGACACTTGCAGAATTAAATCTAGTCATAGATAGTACTGATAATTGATATAATCAAATAAAGACCGATTAAACTGCAGAACCTGTTTTTGTCAACTGCAAGATACCTGTAAACATCATATGTCAGTGACACGAAAATGAAATCTGAACTACATGATACATTTTTTTTCCGGATTTGATTGTGTGTGCAAGATCAAATCTGTTTGTTTGCAATATGAGCCCGCTCTTGTTAAGCATAAAGAGTGAAGAAAATCTTTTTCTGGCATCTTGGCCTAGCTACTTTGAATGTTTCCCTGTCAGAAAAAAGGCAGCGAACGTGTCGCCATCTCAGGACTCTGATGAGCAACCACTTCCATGCTACTACTAGTAAAATATGAGTACTTCTTTGTAGTAATCACTCACTTTGCGACATGTTTAGTAATAATACTTTGGATCCCAGAGCTTCAGTTGTTTGCCCCTCCCACTATGAGAGCTTCAGTTACTAAATTTGTCGCCTTCTGCAAATACATATATTAGTTTTAAATTGAACACATGCCTTGTTTTATTGACAAGTGCTACACTTAGTTCTTGCCTCCCTAAGATGTTACACCTGGGGTCGCATTGTCCGTCTCTTTTTTTTTATAAAACATGAGCTGTCACCATTACATAGTGCAAACTTGATTGCTGCCGTCCCTGGTTTTTCACATAGTGCATGTTCTGGCATCATTTGGATTGCTTGCCCCCCACCTGTAATACCGAGATACCAGCACCCCTTAATTATTCTATCGTGTTCATCGTTTTGCTCTTATATGTGACTAATACCAACTGGACACTTGGCAACTCCAACCCCAAGCTCATTTTTAACTGTTCTTGTATAATAACTAGTAATACCAATTGGACAGTCGGCAACTCCAACTTCAGGTTCATTTTTAATCGGTCTTCTCTTAGAAACTTCAGGAAACCCTTGGCCAGACTGGGCGCACACCTGCCAGCTCGAGCGGAGCGCACATCCATGAGCAACATCGACCCGTTCCTCTCTGGCGGCGGGGGATTCTCGTCGGGTCGGAGCAAGAGCGGGGGGGAAGCCTACGACGTCATCCTCTACTTTGGGATAATCGACATCCTCCGGGACTACGACATCAGCAAGAGGCTGGAGCACGCGTACAAGTCGCTGCAGACGGACCCCAGCTCGATCTCCGCGGTCGACCCGAGGCTCTACTCGCAGAGGTTCCGGGATTTCATGGGCACGATATTCATCAAGGAGTGCTAGTGTACCACACAAGTTTTGATGTACTACATACACATTCAGTGGCGTTACCACAGTAAAGAAGATAAAGATTGTGAGTAGAGGGAGATGGTGGCTGATTTTTTGAGGCACAGCCATGGCTCATGGGGAAGGAAGAGGTGTGGTGTGTGTCTGTAAATGGTTTGTGTGATCTGATTAGTGAGGGGCAGATCAGATCCCTGCTTTTGTTAGTTAGTGCTTGTTTAGTATCCTGGGCTGCTTTGCCCTATGTATGTATATGTGTGTTGGATTGGTTGGAGTGAAAGGGAGACATGGTTGTGTTTTTTATGTTTGATGCGAAAGAGAAGATGAATCTGGTGTAAGCCATGGATGATGATATGATATGATAGTAGGGAAGAAAGATCTTGAGCAGATACACTCTGATGCATGGCACTGTCTCCCAGTTAAATCTAGCAGCATCTGGTTGTTGAGCCCTCTCTCTGTGGAGGCCATATTATTTTGTAATATTTAATTGTTGCTAATATTGGGTTGGTTCCCCCATAGAGGAGGAGGTTTGGGTAGGGCACTGGTGCTATACAAAGGTATGCATGAGTAGGAGGATATGCTGGTGATGTGGATTAGTAAGTAGATCAGATCTTGCTTGTGATTAGCAGCCATAGTTTAGTAGTACTAGTGGTTAGGCTGGTGTGGTGGGATAGGAGTAGCCATGTTGAATTGTTGGGCATTGGTCAGCGTGCCAGCCAGTGCAAGGAAGGAGCAGAGGGAGCTTGGTCAAAGTCCACTGGCAGGACCGAGGCACTTGCACTATTTTTAAGCCTCAGGTTGCCTTTTATATAGGAGGTGTTAAGAATATATTGTGAAGACCTTTTTTTTTTTAGTTTTCTCCAAAAAAAATTGATTTTTCTTTGCACAACTACATAGTAGTAATATATGATAAGTACTCTCTCATTTTCCTTTTACTCCGCATATGAGGTTTGTCCGAAGTGAAACTTCATAAAAAATTTGACACTAAAGTTGTACGATATGAAAATTAATTTCAGGATATTGATATCATACTATCAGTATTGATTTTTTTTCCTATAATAAAGTTGCTCTAACTTTACTAAGTTTGACTTTGGATATATCTTATATGCAAAGTAAATAAAAAAGGAAGGAGTATGTGTGCATGTCGCTCCAGCGGCCGGTGGCGGCGAGGGGAATCCCGGTGCCTTCGCTGCGGATAGTAGTTTAGGTTAGGGTTTTTTTTTTGTCCTTGCAGGTGTGGCGCTCGGACGGATGGCGGCTCCTTCTTCGAGTTTGTCTTTCGGACTCCGATCCTTATCGAGTTTGTCCATATGGACATAGTCGGTGGAGCTTCGGCGCAGATTTCCACCGTCTTCTTGGGGCTATGAGGTTAGGGTTTCTCGATATGTGGAGTGATCTGATGTCGGGTGCTTCAGATCTATGTAAGGGTTCTAGGGCGATGGTCCTTAGGAGCACTGCACAAAGACTTCCCGGTTCTCATCGACAGGGTCAAGCCGACTCTTGTAAGGAAGCGGCGACAGCGGCGAAGTCATCACAGACAATTTGTAGTTGACAGACACGTCATACCGCTTATATAAGGAATAACGCCGGGATGAAGGGAGTATTTATTTATTTTATTAGATTTGTTAAGATACGAATGTGGTCTGACATTAAATACATCAGTATCATCTAAGAAGTAATTCAGGAGGAAGGGAGTATTATATAATAAGGTGAAGAAAGTACTGATCAGCTCCAACTTGTCGGCAACGCAACACATATCGCCACCGAGTGTCGTCAGTGAGTGAATGAGTGTGCAGCTGAGCTGGGTTGGTTCGTCCCCCCTGGCCTCCTCCTTTCCTTTTCTTTCCTTTCCCCCTTCTCCGTCCGTCCGTCCGGCTCCGGCTCCGGCTCCGGCTCCTTTCCCCACGCCACCGCCACCGCCGCGCCGGCGCTCCCCCACAAGCAAGCAGAGCGAGAGCAGGTATCTTCTTCTTCTTCTTGCGCGGTCTCCGCCGGTTCTGCAGTACGGTATCCCCTTCTCCCCGCCGCCTGCATCGGCCATGGCAGTCAGGGATCTCCTTCTCCTAGCCCTTTGTTTACCTAGATCTGCAGCCGCGCCCGGTTTCTCCTGAGATCCCCCTGCCCTGCTAAGCTAAGCTCACCTCGGCTCAGCTCTCAGTCCCCATACCTGGTTTTGGGAAGGCGGGGATTAGCATAGCACGCTAGGCTAGGCTACTCCGTCTGAAAAATTGAAATGCCACAGTTCGTTTGGGAGTACAGTAGCTATTTTGGCCGCTTCTTCATCCCACCCACCAGTTTTTGCTACTTGGACAATTAGATTTCTGCACCTCTGCGCTCGGCGTGTATCGGTTCAGACACCCATCGCATTTGCCATGGGTGCACCGAAATTTCCCCTTCTTCATTTGTTCATGTGCACTCACTCACTGACGACACATAGCCACTTAGATTTTTTAATACAGTATATTTTTTTACAACTCTGCGCCGCGCCGAATGTGTATCAAATCAGACACCTGTTGCACACCATGGATCTTCTGTTTGCAATGCTTAGATGATCCCACCAATTCATCTGTTTAATTAGGTATCTACACTTGCTTCACCCAAGCATACCATCACATACAATGGGTGCGCCCAAATTTATCTTCCCCTGTTGTTTTTTCTCTGCTAGTTCAGTGGTTCTGCATTTTCTTACAATATCCCCTGCTCCCTGCAACCTGCATCGGCCATGGTTTACCTAGGTCTGGCAGCTACGGATCTCTCCCTTCCTTTCCCTGTGGTTTACCTAGGTCTGGAAACCAGCCAGCAGCCGCGCTTTCGCCTAAGATTCGCCTGCTCCGCTAAGCTTGCTCGCCATACTCGCGTGGAAATTGAAATGCCACAATTAGTTTAAGAACAGCTACTTGGACTAGCTTCATCCCACCAATTTTTATATCTACGCTTGCTTCACCCTAGACTACATAGATAAGTGGATTTCTACAGCTCCGTGCTCGATGCCTATCAATTCAGATAACCATCACATTTGTTATGGATGTACCGAAATTTATCTTCTTTACAGTTGTTGCTTTCATCACTTTAATAAATCTAACTTGCTTCATGACACAGTTAGTTTGAGAACAGCTATTTAGGCTGCTTCGCCCGACCAATTTGTTCATCTATCTACACCCTAGCATGCCTGGCTACTTAGATAATTAGATTTCTACATCTCTGCGCTCAATGTGTAAAAATACAGATACCTATCACATACTACTATGGATGACACGTGCCCAAATTTATCTTCTTTATTTTTTGTTTTCTTCAGTTTATTGAAATGAATCTAACTTGCTTCATCACATACTATGGATGTACCCAACTTTATGTTATTTATTTGTTGGTCTCACAGTTCATCAAGTTGTTCCTCTGATTTGTCTTTGCAGGGAACAAATGCCGGCCAGGACGACGACAACGACTCTCTAGCTAGATATCAAGCCTCCAGATTAACTACTAAAATGGAGGGCTGTGACTGCATCGAGCCGTTCTGGCCAACCGACGAGCTCCTCATCAAGTACCAGTATATCTCGGACTTCTTCATAGCCCTCGCTTACTTCTCCATTCCGCTCGAGCTCATCTACTTCGTCAAGAAGTCATCATTCTTCCCCTACCGATGGGTCCTCATCCAGTTCGGCGCCTTCATCGTCCTCTGCGGGGCCACCCACCTCATAAACCTATGGACCTTCACCATGCACACCAAGACCGTCGCCATCGTCATGACCGTGGCCAAGGTCTCCACGGCCGTCGTGTCCTGCGCGACCGCCCTCATGCTCGTTCATATCATACCCGACCTTCTCAGCGTCAAGACAAGGGAGCTGTTTCTCAAGAAGAAGGCCGACGAGCTTGACAGGGAAATGGGACTGATACGCACGCAGGAGGAGACGGGGAGGCATGTCAGGATGCTCACCCATGAGATCAGGAGCACGCTTGACAGGCACACCATCCTAAAGACTACTCTGGTTGAGCTAGGGAGGACGTTGGGTCTGGAGGAATGTGCCTTGTGGATGCCATCACGGAGCGGTTCGAGCCTTCAGCTAACTCATACTCTGCGCCACCCGATCCCGGGTGGCTCGTCTGTGCAGATCAATCTTCCTGTTGTCAACCAAGTCTTCAGTAGCAACCGTGCGATCATCGTGCCGCATACGTCTCCGTTGGCAAGGATCCGCCCTGTTCAAGGCCGGTATGTCCCACCGGAGGTGGCTGCTGTGAGAGTCCCCCTGCTGCACCTTTCAAACTTCCAGATAAATGACTGGCCCGAGCTTTCGGCGAAAAGCTACGCGATTATGGTTTTGATGCTCCGTCTGATAGCGCGAGGAAAGGGCTTGCTCATGACTGGGAGCTCATCGAGGTTGTCGCCGATCAGGTTGGCTACTACACTTTCCTGATGCTATATTGTTCATTTCTTTCTGTTTTTATTATTGATGTGTAGCTAATATATTGTTCTGATGGACATAAATTAACATTCCCTGTAGTTTTTTATTTCCCTGTTTTGGAATTAAATAGTCATTGAAAAAACTATTGTGTATGCAGAAATTTCTCATGTGCTGCACTTCCATTCTATTTGTGGTTTAATTTTTAATAGCTTGTGCACCAAAAACTAGTTACCTGATACATATCATGGTGAATACGCATTCTACTTGCCTCTAATGAGGTCCTGTATGGCACTATTTTCCTGATGTCAGCTAATATATTTTGTATAAGCACTAATACAACCTTTCTGGTAGTTTTTCTTTTCTTTCCTTCATTTTTAATTTCAGTGAATATGCCCTTTAAAGCGGAGTTGTACAAGAGTGATCCTCTGAATAACTGTTACCTGCAGTTGGCCTTTAAATGAAGCTGGGCGTTAAGCCTTTTATCTAGGAAAGAATTACAGTCCTTGGAAAACTATTCTGTATGCAGAAAATTTTGTGCTGCATCATGTTGTTTGTACTTCAGTTTTTACTTAGATTGTGCACACAGAAATACAGATATGCATGGTGAACCAGCTTTCTACACTGCTCTAATGAGATCATATATGGTACTCTCTGCAGGTAGCTGTTGCCCTCTCTCATGCTGCTATTCTTGAAGAATCCATGCGAGCACGTGATCTACTGATGGATCAAAATGTGGCCCTAGATTTAGCTCGGCGAGAGGCTGAAATGGCAATACGTGCTCGCAATGACTTCCTAGCTGTGATGAATCATGAAATGCGAACCCCGATGAACGCGATAATAGCCCTCTCCTCCTTGCTACTAGAAACTGAACTTACCCCTGAGCAGCGCCTAATGGTGGAAACAGTGTTAAAAAGCAGCAACCTTTTGGCAACGCTCATCAACGATGTCTTGGATCTTTCAAAACTTGAGGATGGGAGTTTCGAACTAGATATAAGCGCATTCAATCTTCATGCTGTTTTCAAAGAGGTTTGTACAAAAATATTGCCTTCCCAACCACCTAATACCGGTGGTGATGCATATTACTCTAACCTGAGTTATTTGGCATTGCAGGTGATGAGTTTCGTCAAGCCGATTGCAGCCATAAAAAAACTCTCTGTGTCGGTTATGTTATCCCCTGACCTGCCCCTATCTGCCATCGGTGATGAGAAGCGACTCATGCAAACTATTCTTAATGTCTGTGGCAATGCTGTTAAGTTTACCAAGGAGGGCCACATATCGCTCGTAGCGTCGGTTGTGAAGTCTGACGCTCTAAGAGAGTTCAGAAGCACCGATTTCCATCCGGTTGCGACTGATGGCCATTTCTATGTAAAAGTTCAGGTAAAGATTGCACCGCAGAAACTCCATGCTCTAATCAATGTATTAAGTGAGAATGGCACATGTGAGGATCACATGAAACTCTGTGGTTTCAGGTTAAAGATACAGGGTGCGGCATCAGCTCCCAGGACCTATCCCATGTGTTCACAAAGTTTGCTCACACACAGAGCGGCGGGAACCAGGGGTACAACGGCAGCGGCCTCGGGCTCGCCATTTGCAAGAGGTATTCTACCAATGTTCTAACAGATTCACCGGGTGAACGGCTGATGGGTCGATCGATGACATTATTATTTTTTGAATAAAAGGGGTTTCCCCCACCTCATTTTTATAAAACGAGGCCGCAAAAAGGCCAGCATAACTGTTCACAGCGCTCGAGCTCGAGCTTGAGTAGCTGAGCCAGAAAATCCAAATCAATGACATAGTGACTTAGAAACACTTGAATATGCAGGTTTGTGAGCCTGATGGGTGGGCACATATGGCTGGAGAGCGACGGGGCGGGAAAGGGCTGCACAGCGACGTTCGTGGTGAAGCTGGGGGCCTGCGACGCGTACCAGCAGCCGGTGGTCCCTCTGGTGTGGCCGAGCCACGCCGGCTCCGACCCGTCTGGCGCGGCGGCGGCAGCTCGCTGGGAAGAGAGAGGGCTGTCTAACCTGAAACCTAGGTACCAGAGGAGTATATGACATGATAACCGAAACCGATGGTTCGTCGTCTAATTTTGTGGGTCGGGGGAGGTAGGAGATGGAATGGAAGATGCCGGGGGTATGTTTGTTCTGTACACATGATGTAAAGAAGACGGTGATTGGCGCGTCCTGTAATCTGATGGATGTTGCTGTGCGGTTAATAGTGCATGGCAGCAGTAGGGTACGGTTGTTGCACCTGACTGATGATTCTGCTGCAGTGCTGTGCTGTGCTGGCCCAATGTTGCAAAGAGTTGGAAGCACATTGCAGCATGCAGCAATGCACCAACAACCAGTGTAGTAGATTCTGCAGTAACCAGATGGAAAAGAGCTGTGGACGAAATTTGTGATGAAGTGTACCAAGTCACTGAAGACCTGAGTAAAATGCATGTATGATCCCTAAACTTGGCGGCGATGTCTATAACAGTCCTCAAACTTAGAAACTGCTTCAATACAGTGCTGAAACTTGTGAATATTGCTTCAATACGGTCCTTGCCTCAATACAATACGGTCCTTGAACTTGGCGAATTGGTCCTGTGATACGTCTCACATACGTTTGTGCAGGAGGGATCTTTTTTGCAGAAAACCCCTTCAGATTTTATTTAATTACATAGAAAAGCCCCCAAAATCATAAATGTGGGTCCCACACAAGCTATCCAGGCCATGTCTGCTTAATTGACATTTACGAGCAAGAACCTTATACACGGCGCCCCTGCGTACTTTTTCAGAAAAAAAAAAGATTTTTTAAATACATGGTGCCCCTATAGACCCACACAAGTTTCTTTTTTTTCAAGTTCAGGTTTATTTTCCTTTCTGATATTATTTTTTGGCATTTTGACAAAGAATGCAAGAAAAATAAATAAAGTTGCCATAAAACTTGAAGAAAGTGTTAGTGCATTTGAAAACATGGTCAGCATATTTTCTAAAATGATTCACGTGTATTAAAAAATCATAAACATATTTTGTAACATGTTCGTCATGCACTCAAAAAATTGGCAACATGTATTAAAAAAATGTTCAGCATGTATTAATAAAATGATTGTGTAAGATTATTCTTACATTTCTACAAGAAAAATTAACATGTTTTAATACATTTCTAGAATTTATTGTTATTACACAATAATTTTAGTTACACCTTGAACAGTTTTGAAAATACAGCGTTGTCAATTTTATTAATAATTTTGTGTTCTAAGAATACAATGAAGATACAGTACATAATAATTGTGTGTGCTTGTGGTCGTGAATGAAGATACATAAATTTACACAATAAATTTTAATACACGTTGAACTGTTTAAGTCCACATAAAATTGTTGTTATATTTCTACAAGCACGTTTAACATGTTTAAATACATTTATAGAATTTATTATTGGTACACAATAATTTTGAATACACCTTGAAAAGTTTAAAAATGCAATGCTGTCAATTAATAATTGTGTATTTTAAGAATACAAGTAAGACACACACTAATTGTGCGTTCTTGTGGTCCCTAATGAAGATACATAAATGTACGCAATAATGTCTATGAAAAACATGCTTACAGCTTGTTAATACACGTGAAACATTTTCCAAAAATATGCTAACCATTTTTTTCAAATGCACAAACACTTTCTTCAAGTTTTATGGCAACTTTAATTATTTTCCTACATTTTTTTGAAAATGAGAAAAAATAGCATAAAAAGAAAAATAAATATGACCTGGAAAAAAGAAGAAACATGTGCGTGCCTATAGGAGCAGCATGTGTAGAACTAACGATAAAAATCGCTTGAAAGGGTACATAGGAACCCCATGTATACATCAGAGGACCGGTTCACCAAGTTCAAGGATCGTATTAAGGCAAGTTCCAGGATTGTATTGAAACAGTTTCTAAGTTTGAGGACCTTTATGGACATCGACCAGGCCCTCTTGTACCCTCCATCGGGAATTACTTGTCGCAGAAATGGATAAAAATGAATGCATCTGGGAGAACAAACACTGAATAAAACAAGTAGCACATCGAACTACTAGTATATACTGGACTGGGACTGGTGTTATTTACTTTAGTTTAGCCTCTCATGACAGTAACGACGAGATACAAGCATTAGGCAAAGGCATCAAGAGACGTCATCCAGTCCAGTATGTGTGTCTGGGAGCACTTATTAACAACATTATGAACAAGTGAAAGAAATTCCCATGCTTTCGGTACACGATTTCTTATTTGATCCTCAAGAGGAAAATGCGCCGGCGGTAGCTATCCAGTCTAGAGTTTGCATGACTGCTCGACCCCGGGATATTCTTTACGCCATGTCTTGTGGATGTGTGTTACCACAAAACCCCCAGGGGTTTCAGGCTGAGTGACATCACGAAAACAACCCATGTTAAAATTTCCAAAATACGAGTGGGTCAGGTCAGGTTTTGGCTCAACACAAGCGATATATACCTTTACATTCAGCGCAAGAGTTGTAAAACAGCACGCCCACGCAGCACCTGAAAACAGCATAGCAGCGCGTTAAACATTCAGCTGAGGATGATTTGCTAAAATAAGATTTATTATGAAGATAACGGGAGCGTGCTTATATAATAATAATTGACGGGACGGAAAAACTTTGAAATCCACGTCACACTGTCCCACAGGTTATGTGTTATGCCCTCCATTATAGGTAGAATCAGAGAATCATGTCCATCAGATAGAATCAACCGGCAAAGTCCCCATATCTCTTTGTTAGGAAGGGAACATGTCAAATCAGGTAGCCAGATCATTTTAACTAGCTTGAAGCACAATTTCCATTAATCATAGACCAAGATTGATTTTCAACATCCCCAACCGACTCAGGATATAACTACTGAGTGCTCAACAATAAATGCCTCGACCCACGGGTTGTCCTTTTGCAATGGACTTTGAATATATGAGCATTATCATCAAGTAGTCATTGATGTTTACAGAATATGCAGTAAAGGGGTTCGTGTTTCAATCAACTTCTACTATCTAGATTACTTCATACTATAACCAGTAAGTCCATAATATCTGGTCAGAATAGAGTTATACAACAGTCCAGACTGTAAACTTAGCATTGCACTTTCTGTAACTGAATGATGCGGTCATTATTTCGCAACAGGAAAAAAAAAGGATATGTGCGCAAAGTAATATAAAAACCTATTACCATAGTCCTAAAATTATTACTTGGCATCCATGTCGAGTAAAGGTAAACCATAAATGACACTATCTATAAATAAAACAAGAATTCTGATTGAGCACATAAAAACTGGGTAAAAAGATATTGCAATCTGAACAAAATGTATTAAATAGCAATTTTTGTTGAAGTTTGAGTTGTTCAACACAGTAACTGTATAATACTCTGCAGAATCATAAGAACTCACCTTCTGCCTCCCACAAGTCGAATCTCACAAGCCAACTGTCAGAAGCAGTCTGCAAGATAACTAGTCTGTCCACCCATGACCGGTACTTTTTCCCTTGTTTGTCACCATAACATGAAGCGAGCTCATCAATGGCCGAATGGATCGAAAGTTCGACCCCAGACGGATGAATAATAACTCCATTTGCATCCTAGCACCCACAATAAATAAATAAATAATATGAAAGCTTAAGGAAATATTAACGAAAATATGGCATTTTCTCAGAATTAGAAAGCTTGAGAAACTGAAATGGGAGAGGGGGAAATTTACACAAAAGCTAACCAAACTGTTTAAGTGTATATGGAAATGGAAAACCATATACATACTGTGATGTTTTTGAAGTACTGTATAACTGAATCAGCCTTTGGAACATCAGCTCTACGCCACTTTTCGTACAGAACATAGAACTTCACAATGGCCGCTGTAGGCTTGAAAGGGTCCTCCTTGATGTAAGGAAACTCAACGTCTCTTGGAGAAACATTAGGTCCTAGCTTGAAGTGCCCAATAGCTTGAATAATACCAGCAGCACACCTCTCAGTTGCATGAATTATCTTAGGATTATCCTTCGCATTTTCTGCATGCCACTGGAGTAGTTCCTCTTGGGCATTGCTAACCTAACATTTTAGAACATAGAGTTGCAGTAAACTCACATTCATTCACGCCTGAACTTTTATAGACACATCATGCAAGTTATTGTACACTGACCATGACACCATGTACACCAGGGATACTGAATAATTCTGCATCATTACCAGAGTCACCACAAGCAAGAGTATTGTTGGGTGTTTTTCCGCATGAACCTAACTTCTTGAGCAAATATGCAAGTGCTTGACCCTTTCCAGCCCCTTGAGCTAATATGTCAAGATCCTGGCCACCACTGTAGATTATTTTCGCATCTACCTGTTTACAGTAAATATAGTAGTTAACCACACAAATTCCAAAAGAACATGTTTCTTAAAGAATATATTACGAAAAACTAACACCTAACAACATCAGTAAACATGCTGCCTCTCAAAAAAAAGTAAACATGCTGCCTCACCCCACGTTTCTCAAACTTCTCCGAGAGAGACTTGATCACTCCCTGAGCGTTCTTCTTGTCAACCAAAAAGCTGACCTTATGTGGACGCTGTTCTGACTCTACCTGCATTCATGCAAGTGAATGACAATAGTGTTATTTGTATAGAAATCAAAATGATTATTAATTAGGGGAAGTAGCTGTTTAGCAATCGAAACATGCCTGAAGCTTCAGCTCAGAAAACTTAGCTGTCTCCTCAAGAACAATATTCCTGTCCCACTTATTGTTCAGATATTCCTCCCAGCCATGATCAGGGACCATGGCTTCACCATAAGTTATCTCAGAGCCCACAGACAAAATAGTGATGTCTGGAGTTAGCATAGGCTTCTCTTTCCTCAATTCCTTATACAGAGTAGGTGATCTTCCTGTTGAAAAGACAAGAAGAGAATCCTGACAGTAAACAGACTCCCAAAGGGCCCCAAACCTAAGCAAAGACAAGTTCTCTTCGTCATGATGATCAACCTGAAAGTTTGAAACCCAAGAAACTTAAAATTAGTTGGTCATACAAAAAAGTTATAATTATCTCTGGACAAAATCCAAGCTGCAAGTTTAGACAAACACCATTGTGTGATCGAGATCTGAAACAATCATAAGACGTGCAGAGCCCTTGAGCTTATCCATTTTAGCAACCTGCAAAGATGGTTGTCCCTCTGTGAGAAATTAAGATTCGAAGGGAAGATCTTGGGTGCATAAAACCTCAAGAAAAGTTCTATTCGTGCCATTGACATCATTAACTATGAACCCAGACTTTCACAGGTAGTCAAAGGAGCAAGTAAAAGAGTAGTTATTATATACTCATCCTAATGTTTCCACTGCTGGTTTGCTGCATGCTATGAACTGTCTCGAGATTCCAGAAAATAAACTATCACACCCAACTCAGATCATGGACGCACTCAATGTGAAATAGAAACACATTGTCCAGTTTTAATAGAACATTTACTATGAAAATCTCATACAATCAGTGCTAACATAGAAGTGTGATTCAATTGTGTTTTGATACTGCTAGGCTGCTACGGGCCAGGTAATTAGCATCACTGGCTCTAGAATCTGGACGAAACACACCCTACCAGAATTTTAACGATCCAAGCAGGTTAGGGTTCGTCATCAGCGATGGAAAGCAAACCAAGCCCGGATCGATCCCCACTCCACACCGGTGTAGGCAAACGGCGGAGGAGGACGGCAGTTATGGGAGGATCCCCTTCGAGGTTGTGTGCGAGATCCGGAGGCACGTTTGGCGTAGATTGTGTTCGATCAACGATGCCGTTGCCAGGGGAAGAGGAAGGGGAGTGGAGCGTGGGAGGAGAGACAGGTGGCAAGCGGTTGTTTCGGGAGAGATGGACGAGCGCCTTTCTTCCTCCCGAATTTCGTTGGTGGTGAGGCCCCCAAGCCTTGGCTGCAAGCCTGCAACCGTTCCCTTGTATTGACACATCGAGGGCTACCACAAGATACCATATCTCAGCATCTCCGGCCCATCCAATGGCATATCCATCTGTTTTTTGAAATGATTATTAATGGTTAAAAACATGTTTTTTACTCCTTTGAAAAAAAAAGAACGGCGTTTTGACTAAAGACAACTTAGCAAAGAAATGATGGAAATAAAGTATTGCGAGTTTTGTGGCAGTAATGAGAACCTTAATAGGGGGTGGTGGCCCTAACGGCGCCCCCCAAACCAAATCAATTAAAAAAATAGAACACATATTATAGCAAAATATTTACAATTTTGTTCATATTTTACAAATATTTTGAATGAAATTCAAACCAGGAGGCCCTAAACCCTAACCTACACCTCAGCGAGCTTGTCCCGGTCGACGCTAGAGGCGCTGCAGTTGCCGTCGACGACAACTACGGCGATGGGGACGACGACGACAGCAGCGCCTCCAGCGTCGACTGGGACAAGTTCGCCGAGGAGGACCAGGATGGAGGAGGAGGCTGCATGAGAGGTGGAGGTGCCGTCCCGATGTGCACGAAAAGTGGATGCGCCATCCCGAGGCGCACGGGAGGTGGAGGCGCCACCGGACGAGGAGGTGGCCATATGCGTCGTCACCATTTAGCCGGGTGTATCCCGTTTGATCTCGAGGACCGAGTCCGCTAGGGCCGCCAGCAAGGGGAGTCGTCCCGCAGCTGCGATGACACCATAGCCTTGCTGCCGGGCCTCCTATGACACCGTTTCCAGGCGGCGTTGGACGAGGTTGAGGCAGCCGTGCGGTGGGGATCGCCGCTCCTCCTTCACCGGGTAGCAGGCACTGGCTCGCTGCACCGGTGGTAGCAGTCCGAGTGGGGCCACGCTGCAGAGGCAGCATGGCGGTGGGCGGCTTCAATTGCGCTGGCCACAGTGTGGCCAGTCACCTCCTACCAGTGGTGTCACCCGGCGGAGTTGTGGCGCGACATGAATGGGCCGTCGGCACCCGCTCGCGTGCGAACTGTGGTGGTTGTCGTTCTCGGGGAGGCGCCACTCCTCCCGCGTCATCCAGCTCCGGCGGCAGATCTGCTCCGCCATTTCGAGAAGCGGCGGCACGGGGAGGCGAGCGGTGGACACGCACTACCCCTTGGGGAGGCGGTAGTCGGGTAGGGCGAGGAGCCCATAGCGGTGCAGCCCGCACGCGTCGTCGTTGTTGATGGTGCGCCCGCCGCGGTACGCCAAGCCAGAAGCCTCGTAGTTGTGCGCGACGAGGAGAGCGAGGGCGAGTGGTGCGGGGTGGGTTTGCACGGCGAGGAGAGGGGCGCCTGCCTTTTATCAGGGTAGATGGGGGGTGCGCTAGCGTTCATGCGACACGTTGGGAAGCCGCATCGCCGGCGCGTGGACTGGCGCTGGCCCGGACACTTGGGGGGTGCCTTTTTTCAGTCCAGACCCCCATTAGGCCATTGGGGGTTCAATTGGGGGGTGCAGGTGAAGATGCTCTAATCATCCTTTTTTTTTCCTTTTATTACTCATGCTGTTGAACTCCGCCTATGTTGTCTCAACATAGCCGGTCCCAAGCCCGGGTAAAGGAGGAGGGTTGTGATAGGCTTGGCGAGCCAATGTAAAACTCAGCCACTCTTATGGAGATGAAACCCAATAGATTTTGTTGTTGTTGTTGTTGCTGTTGACCATGTAGTACAATGCACGCATTCTATCAAATCAAAATGAAAATAGAGCACCAACAAACATATTGCTAACCACCATATACCATATACATATTGGGCAAGAACAGACAGCAACAAAATCAAACAGATCGCAACAGAACCATATAAGTATATATCAAGTAATGAAAGACGGGCCTGTTTATTTCGAATCACCCCCTCTCAAGATCGGGATCCTCTCAAATCTCAATCTGCTGCCGGCCAAGATCGGGTCGAGATTCGCAGTACGCGAGGGAGGAGTTGAGGCGGGCGGAGCGGAGGGGAGGGGGCGGATTCATACCTTGACGGAGCCCGATGGCCTGCGGCCGCACGGTCGATCTGCCGCTGGTAGCCGCCGGCGCGCCGCGCAAACCGCCGGTGTCCACCACTGCTGCTTGGTGAGAGCGCCGACCCGCCGCCACAGAAAGAAAGGAGGAAAGAGAGGAGGAGGGATGGGGTTCGTGCGGTTGGCGGTGAAATAGGGGAGGTGGTGGGGGTGAGAGCCAGGCCGTGAGGAGAGGTGAACCGCTGCCCACTTCCGGATCGGAAAACGCTCTCCATCACCCAACCGATCGCTCGCTCGTCTCTCCGTTCTGTCCACCGCCCCAACCGCGCGTCCTTCGGTGGGTGTTTTTTTTTTTTAAACATATACCTCATATATACGCACATACACTCACACCTATAAACCACACACGCACATTCTACCACTATGAGCATCTTTGAGAGACTGAGCCGGCATATTATCTTGACATTTACGAAGTCACCGTAGCTGGGCACCTTGTCGTCAACGGAAACATCTCCTCCCACTGAAAGCGCATCGCCGGAAATCCTAAAATAAATTCAGGAATAATGCGAGCACCAGAATTTAAATTCTGGTGAGATGAGGATACCACTATCCCTCTAACCATCCAACAAAGGTTGGTTTGCTCCTTCGGTGGGTGTTGTTTCACGTAGCGGACCCTACACCTCTTTTTTTTTCTCCAAATAACAAGTATCACACGTGTTTGAACAAAGCAGGCAATCTGCGCCGCCGATCGGGGAAACCCTAGTGGATAACCCGGTGGAGGAGGAGGAGGAAGCGGGCAGGGAGGATGAGGGAGAAGGTAGATGGGATCACCTTGGTCCAGATCCCGATCTTGAGGACGTGTTTGAGGGATGAATTTGCACGGGGAGGAAGAAGAAGATCTAGACTTGTCAGGAGAAGTGGAGGATTTGATCAAGGAAGTGAGATGGCTGGCCTGTTTAGGGTTCATACCATGCGCCCGTTTAGTCACGCTGCGCTGCTGAATTCAATGAGGAACGCGTGGTCTTGTGCTCAAGGAGTCACCTTCAACATCAAAGGGCCAAACTTTTCCCTGGCTCAATGCCATTGTTTGGGTGATTGGAAGCGTGTGATGGATGGAGGACCATGACAGTTTTGCCGTGACCCGGTTGTGCTAGTTGAGTATGATGGATTTACCAATGTTGTTGATTATGCTTTGAACATGTATCCATTATGGGCTAGAGTCAAAGGCTTGCCAGATGGTCTTACAAGGAAGAAAGAACTTACTGAAAAGCTAGCAAAGAAGGTGGGTGAGCCACCGTTTACAGTGATGGTCAATGAGGGGAAGATAAATCCCTCAAATTATCTGAGGGTGAGGGTGTATGTTAATGTGAATAATCCCTTGGTTCATTTTGTACGCATCACTCTAAAGGAGATGAAGAAGTACCCAGTTAGCTACGAGAAACTTCCGGATTTTTGCTTCTATTGTGGTTGTATGGGTCACGTAGTGGAGGAGTGTGGGGATGGCATTCACAGCCCGGAGTCCTATGAATGGGGAGAATGGCTTCACTGGAGTAATGAATCTGTTGGGAGTGGTGCTAGAGGACGTAGGGGAGGAGGCTGGACATTCTCAGCGGGTAGAGGAAGGGCTGCTGGGGGTGTGGGTAGTGATGGAAAGAGGGGAGACAGAGGAGGTATAGGTGAGATGGGCGGAAGTACAAGTGAAGTAGGAGGAGGTCGTGGGAGGGGGGACGGGCTGTCTGAAGGGGTGTATCCAACACAGTATACAGACACGGGGGGAGAAGGTAGGAACTTTCGGAAGAGGCTAATCAGTCCAGACGGCTCAGTTAATGTCAGAGGACAAACTTTCCCGCACCTGAAGGGCAAAGTCTCAAACTCAGTGCTAACGTTAGAAAATGGGGGCGCGGCGTCAGGTAGTGAACCGGCCGTACCATCTTCCTCTACCCCGGGGAAGGACCCGATTGTGAAGAGAAGAAAGCAAGGGGAAGAAAGGGATGCACATGACATGGAGATGACACTTGAGGCGGCCTCCGAGAGGGAGGAACGCCAGTCCCAATGAATCTCATAAGTTGGAACTGCCGGGGAGGGGGGAATACCCGGACAGTTTGTGAAATCGCGACGATTTCCCAGTCGCATTCCCCCACTTTTGTGTTTCTTAGTGAGACTAGACAGAAAGCTGAGAAGATGAGGAGAATTCGAAGTAGACTTGGGTTGAAGGGTTTTGAGGGAGTGGACAGCAATGGTCTCAGTGGAGGGCTAGCGCTGTATTGGCATGGGGCATGTGTCGTGGAAATCTTGGACAAGAATGATCGGTACATTGACGCTCTGGTTCGTTTAAATACAGATGCAGAACAGTGAAGGCTAACGTGTGTATATGGAGAACCTCGGGTTGAACACAGACATGCAATGTGGACAAAGTTAAAAAAACCTTAAAAGTGTCTGCGATAACCCATGGTTGGTTGTAGGGGATTTCAACGAGGCCGTATGGAGTTTTGAACATTTGTCAGCTACACCAAGACCGGAGCCTCAAATGATTGCTTTCAGAGACACTTTGGAAATTTGTGGATTGGTAGACTTGGGGTTCTCAGGGATCCCATTTACCTAGGATAATAAACGTAGCGGCAGTAACAACGTCCAGGTCCGGTTGGCACAGGGCAACAGCCACTAATACATGGCGGAATATGTTTCCGTTTTCTTTTGTGACTCATGTGGTGACCCCTTGTTCGGACCACATAGCTTTGGTAGTAAAGGGGGAGCCGGAAGTTGGGGTGACGAGGCCAAAAACCAGGAGGTATGAAGTTTTCTGGGAGCGAGACACTGCGCTTCCGGCTGTAATCAAAGAAGCTTGTGAGTCGGTGGGATACGAAGTATAACGGACAACATGAATGAACTCATTTACCAGGAAGAAATGCTTTGGTTACAAAGGTCCCGCATCTCATGGCTCAAGGAAGGGGATCGTAATACAAAATTCTTCCAAAGTAAAGCGGTTTGGAGGGCAAGGAAGAATAAAATCTGCAGTCTCACGGATAACATTGGTAATGTCCATACGGACTTTAATGAGATGGCAAACCTAGATAATGATTATTTCACCGCCATTTTCACGTCAGAACAAAGCTTAGATGCTGCGGGTGTGCTGGATTTGATTGAAGCAAAGGTCACAGCAGAGGACAATGAGAGATTATGTGCACCTTTTACAGAGAAGGAAATTGCAGATGCATTATTTCAGATTGGGCCGCTAAAGGCCCCGGGCCCGGACGGATTTCCAGCGCGGTTCTATCAGCGTAATTGGAGTACTCTAAAGGAGAGTGTGGTTGCGGCAGTGAAGGATTTCTTCAGTATTGGAATATTCCCGGAAGGGGTAAACTCCACTTCTATTGTTCTTATTCCAAAAATCCCTAACCCAACTTGCCTTAATCACTATAGGCCTATCAGTCTCTGTAATGTTATTTACAAGGTCATTTCTAAATGTCTTGTTAATCGGTTGAGACTGTTACTGGATGATATCATCTCACTAGAACAATGTGCATTTATACCAGGCAGATTGATAACAGATAATGCCCTTGTTGCTTTTGAGTGCATCCATCATATAAAACAGGAGAGGATCCGACCAAGAGTTTTTGTGCTTATAAACTTGATCTATCCAAAGCGTATGATCGTGTGGACTAGTCGTTCTTGAAGCAGGTGATGCAAAAGCTGGGTTTTGCTCATAGATGGGTGGACTCGATAATGTCGTGTGTCACATCTGTGAGGTACTCTGTCAGGTTAAATGGGACCCTCTTGGATTCATTTGCACCGTCGTGTGGTCTTCGGCAAGGCGACCCTCTATCTGAAGGAAATATGCCCTAGAGGCAATAATAAAGTTATTATTTATTTCCTTATATCATGATAAATGTTTATTATTCATGCTAGAATTGTATTAACCGGAAACATAATACTTGTGTGAATACATAGACAAACAGAGTGTCACTAGTATGCCTCCACTTGACTAGCTCGTTGATCAAAGATGGTTATGTTTCCTAGCCATTGACATGAGTTGTTATTTGATTAACGGGATCACATCATTAGGAGAATGATGTGATTGACTTGACCCATTCCGTTAGCTTAGCACTCGATCGTTTAGTATGTTGCTATTGCTTTCTTCATGACTTATACATGTTCCTATGACTATGAGATTATGCAACTCCCGTTTACCGGAGGAACACTTTGTGTGCTACCAAACGTCACAACGTAACTGGGTGATTATAAAGGTGCTCTACAGGTGTCTCCGAAGGTACTTGTTGGGTTGGCGTATTTCGAGATTAGGATTTGTCACTCCGATTGTCGGAGAGGTATCTCCGGGCCCACTCGGTAATGCACATCACTTAAGCCTTGCAAGCATTGCAACTAATGAGTTAGTTGCGGGATGATGTATTACGGAACGAGTAAAGAGACTTGCCGGTAACGAGATTGAACTAGGTGTTGAGATACTGACGATCGAATCTCGGGCAAGTAACATACCGATGACAAAGGGAACAACGTATGTTGTTATGCGGTCTGACCGATAAAGATCTTCGTAGAATATGTGGGAGCCAATATGAGCATCCAGGTTCCGCTATTGGTTATTGACCGGAGACGTGTCTCGGTCATGTCTGCATAGTTTTCGAACCCGTAGGGTCCGCACGCTTAAAGTTTCGATGACGGTTATATTATGAGTTTATGAGTTTTGATGTACCGAAGGTTGTTCGGAGTCCCGGATATGATCACGGACATGACGAGGAGTCTTGAAATGGTCGAGACATGAAGATTGATATATTGGAAGCCTATATTTGGATATCGGAAGTGTTCCGGGTGAAATCGGGATTTTACCGGAGTACCGAGGGGTTACCGGAACCCCCCGGGGGCTTAATGGGCCATAGTGGGCCTTAGTGGAGAAGAGGAGAGGCGGCTAGGGCAGGGCCGCGCGCCCCTCCCCCTCTAGTCCGAATAGGATAAGGAGAGGGGGCGGCGCCCCCCCTTTCCTTCCTCACTCCCTCCTCTTTCCCCCTTCTCCTAATCCAACAAGGAAGGGAGGGAGTCCTACTCCCGGTGGGAGTAGGACTCCTCCTGGCGCGCCTCCTCCTGGCCGGCCGCACCTCCCCCCTTGCTCCTTTATATACGGGGGCGGGGGCACCCCAAAGACACAACAATTGATTTGATCTTTTAGCCGTGTGCGGTGCCCCCCTCCACCATAGTCCACCTCGATAATACAGTAGCGGTGCTTAGGCGAAGCCCTGCGTCGGTAGAACATCATCATCGTCACCACGCCGTCGTGCTGACGAAACTCTCCCTCAACACTCGGTTGGATCGGAGTTCGAGGGACGTCATCGGGGAAGTCTGTTGGGAATCGTAGCATAATTTTAAAATTTTCCTACGCTCACCAAGATGCATCTATGGAGTCTACTAGCAACGAGGGGAAGGGAGTGCATCTACATACCGTTGTAGATCGCGAGCGGAAGCGTTCCAATGAACGTGGATGACAGAGTCGTACTCGCCGTGATCCAAATCACCGATGACCGAGTGCCGAACGTACGGCACCTCCGCGTTCAACACACGTACGGTGCAGCGACGTCTCCTCCTTTCTTGATCCAGCAAGGGGGAAGGAGAGGTTGATGGAGATCCAACAGCACGACGGCGTGGTGGTGGATGTAGCGGCTCTTCGGCAGGGCTTCGCCGAGCTTCTGCGCGAGAGAGAGAGGTGTTGTAGGGGAGGAGGGAGGCGCCAAAGGCTGTAGGTTTGCTGCCCTCCCTCCCCCCCACTATTTATAGGACCCCTTGGGAGGGGGGAGCCGGCCAAAACCCATCTAGGGTTGGGGGGGGCGGCGGCCAAGGGGGGGAAGGGGTTGCCTTGCCCCCCAAGGCAAGGGGGAACTCCCCCCCCCTAGGGTTCCCAACCCTAGGCGCATGGGGGGGAGGCCCAAGGAGGCGCCCCAGCCCACTAGGGGCTGGTTCCCTTCCACTTTCAGCCCACGGGGCCCTCCGGGACAGGTGGCCCCACCCGGTGGACCCCCGGGACCCTTCCGGTGGTCCCGGTACAATACCGATAAACCCCGAAACTTTCCCGGTGGCCAAAACTGGACTTCCTATATATAATTCTTCACCTCCGGACCATTCCGGAACCTCTCGTGACGTCCGGGATCTCATCCGGGACTCCGAACAACTTTCGGGTTTCCGCATACATATATCTCTACAACCCTAGCGTCACCGGACCTTAAGTGTGTAGACCCTACGGGTTCGGGAGACATGCAGACATGATCGAGACGCCTCTCCGGTCAATAACCAACAGCGGGATCTGGATACCCATGTTGGCTCCCACATGTTCCACGATGATATCATCGGGTGAACCACGGTGTCGAGGATTCAATCAATCCGTATGCAATTCCCTTTGTCAATCGGTATGTTACTTGCCCGAGATTCGATCGTCGGTATCCCAATACCTAGTTCAATCTCGTTACCGGCAAGTCTCTTTACTCGTACCGCAATGCATGATCCCGTGACTAACGCCTTAGTCACATTGAGCTCATTATGATGATGCATTACCGAGTGGGCCCAGAGATACCTCTCCGTTTACACGGAGTGACAAATCCCAGTCTCGATCCGTGCCAACCCAACAGACACTTTCGGAGATACCCGTAATGCACCTTTATAGTCACCCAGTTACGTTGTGACGTTTGGCACACCCAAAGCACTCCTACGGTATCCGGGAGTTGCACGATCTCATGGTCTAAGGAAAAGATACTTGACATTGGAAAAGCTCTAGCAAACGAAACTACACGATCTTTTATGCTATGCTTAAGTTGGGTCTTGTCCATCACATCATTCTCCTAATGATGTGATCCCGTTATCAATGACATCCTATGTCCATAGTCAGGAAACCATGACTATCTGTTGATCAACGAGCTAGTCAACTAGAGGCTTACTAGGGACAGGTTGTGGTCTATGTATTCACACATGTATTACGATTTCCGGACAATACAATTATAGCATGAATAATAGACTATTATCATGAACACAGAAATATAATAATAACCATTTATTATTGCCTCTAGGGCATATTTCCAACAGTCTCCCACTTGCACTAGAGTCAATAATCTAGTTACATTGTGATGAATCGAACACCCATTGCGTCCTGGTGTTGATCATGTTTTGCCCTAGGGAGAGGTTTAGTCAACGGATCTGCTACATTCAGGTCCGTGTGTACTTTACAAATATCTATGTCTCCATTTTGAACACTTTCACGAATGGAGTTGAAGCGACGCTTGATATGCCTGGTCTTCCTGTGAAACCTGGGCTCCTTCGCAAGGGCAATAGCTCCAGTGTTGTCACAGAAGAGAGTCATTGGGCCCGACGCATTGGGAATCACCCCTAGGTCGGTAATGAACTCCTTCATCCAGACTGCTTCCTGTGCTGCCTCCGAGGCTGCCATGTATTCCGCTTCACATGTAGATCCCGCCACGACGCTTTGCTTGCAACTGCACCAGCTTACTGCTCCTCTATTCAAAATATACACGTATCCGGTCTGTGACTTCGAGTCATCCGGATCTGTGTCGAAGCTAGCGTCGACGTAACCCTTTACGACGAGCTCTTCGTCACCTCCATAAACGAGAAACATATCCTTAGTCCTCTTCAGGTACTTCAGGATATTCTTGACCGCTGTCCAGTGTTCCTTGCCGGGATTACTTTGGTACCTTCCTACCAAACTTACGGCAAGGTTTACATCAGGTCTGGTACACAGCATGGCATACATAATAGACCCTATGGCCGAGGCATAGGGGATGACACTCATCTCTTCTATATCTTCTGCCGTGGTCGGGCATTGAGCCGTGCTCAATTGCACACCTTGCAATACAGGCAAGAACCCCTTCTTGGACTGATCCATACTGAACTTCTTCAATATCTTGTCAAGGTATGTACTCTGTGAAAGACCAATGAGGCGTCTTGATCTATCTCTATAGATCTTGATGCCTAATATGTAAGCAGCTTCTCCAAGGTCCTTCATTGAAAAACACTTATTCAAATAGGCCTTTATACTTTCCAAGAATTCTATATCATTTCCCATCAATAATATGTCATCCACATATAATATGAGAAATGCTACAGAGCTCCCACTCACTTTCTTGTAAACACAGGCTTCTCCATAAGTCTGTGTAAACCCAAACGCTTTGATCATCTCATCAAAGCGAATGTTCCAACTCCGAGATGCTTGCACCAGCCCATAGATTGAGCGCTGGAGCTTGCATACTTTGTTAGCATTCTTAGGATCGACAAAACCTTCCGGCTGCATCATATACAACTCTTCCTTAAGGAAGCCGTTAAGGAATGCCGTTTTGACGTCCATCTGCCATATCTCATAATCATAGTATGCGGCAATTGCTAACATGATTCGGACGGACTTCAGCTTCGCTACGGGTGAGAAAGTCTCATCGTAGTCAACCCCTTGAACTTGTCGATAACCCTTAGCGACAAGTCGAGCTTTGTAGATGGTCACATTACCATCTGCGTCCGTCTTCTTCTTAAAGATCCATTTGTTTTCTATGGCTCGCCGCTCATCGGGCAAGTCAGTCAAAGTCCATACTTTGTTTTCATACATGGATTCTATCTCGGATTTCATGGCTTCTAGCCATTTGTCGGAATCCGGGCCCGCCATCGCTTCTTCATAGTTCGAAGGTTCACCGTTGTCTAACAACATGATTTCCAGGACAGGGTTGCCGTACCACTCTGGTGCGGAACGTGTCCTTGTGGACCTACGAAGTTCAGTAACTTGATCTGAAGCTTCATGATCATCATCATTAACTTCCTCCCCAGTCGGTGTAGGCACCACAGGAACATTTTCCCGCGCTGCGCTACTTTCTGGTTCGGAAGGGGTGACTATCACCTCATCAAGTTCCACTTTCCTCCCACTCAATTCTTTCGAGAGAAACTCCTTCTCTAGAAAGGACCCGTTCTTGGCAACGAAGATCTTGCCTTCGGATCTGAGGTAGAAGGTATACCCAATAGTTTCCTTAGGGTATCCTATGAAGACGCATTTTTCCGATTTGGGTTCGAGCTTTTCAGGTTGAAGTTTCTTGACATAAGCATCGCATCCCCAAACTTTTAGAAACGACAGCTTAGGTTTCTTCCCAAACCATAATTCATACGGTGTCGTCTCAACGGATTTAGACGGTGCCCTATTTAAAGTGAATGCGGCAGTCTCTAAAGCATAACCCCAAAATGAGAGCGGTAAGTCGGTAAGAGACATCATAGATCGCACCATATCCAATAGAGTGCGATTACGACGTTCGGACACACCATTTCTCTGAGGTGTTCCAGGCGGCGTGAGTTGTGAAACTATTCCACATTTCCTTAAGTGTGTACCAAATTCGTGACTTAAATATTCTCCACCACGATCTGATCGTAAGAATTTTATTTTCCTGTCACGTTGATTCTCGACTTCACTCTGAAATTCCTTGAACTTTTCAAAGGTTTCAGACTTGTGTTTCATTAGGTAGACATACCCATATCTACTTAAATCATCAGTGAGAGTGAGAACATAACGATATCCTCCGCGAGCCTCAACACTCATTGGACCGCACACATCGGTATGTATGATTTCCAATAAGTTGGTTGCTCGCTCCATTGTTCCGGAGAACGGAGTCTTGGTCATCTTACCCATGAGGCATGGTTCGCACGTGTCAAATGATTCGTAATCAAGAGACTCCAAAAGTCCATCTGCATGGAGCTTCTTCATGCGCTTGACACCAATGTGACCAAGGCGGCAGTGCCACAAGTATGTGGGACTATCGTTATCAACTTTACATCTTTTGGTATTCACACTATGAACATGTGTAGCATCACGTTCGAGATTCATCAAGAATAAACCATTGACCAGCGGGGCATGACCATAAAACATATCTCTCAAATAAATAGAACAACCATTATTCTCAGATTTAAATGAGTAGCCATCTCGAATTAAACGAGATCCAGATACAATGTTCATGCTCAAAGCTGGCACTAAATAACAATTATTGAGGTTTATAACTAATCCTGTGGGTAGATGCAGAGGTAGCGTGCCGACGGCGATCACATCGACCTTGGAACCATTCCCGACGCGCATCGTCACCTCGTCTTTTGCCAGTCTCCGTTTATTCCGTAGTTCCTGATTTGAGTTACAAATATGAGCAACCGCACCGGTATCAAATACCCAGGAGCTACTACGAGTACTGGTAAGGTACACATCAATTACTTGTATATCACATATACCTTGGGTGTTGCCGGCCTTCTTCTTGTCCGCTAAATATTTGGGGCAGTTCCGCTTCCAGTGACCACTTCCCTTGCAATAAAAGCACTCAGTCTCGGGCTTGGGTCCATTCTTTGACTTCTTCCCGGTAACTGGCTTACCGGGCGCGGCAACTCCCTTGCCGTCCTTCTTGAAGTTCTTCTTACCCTTGCCCTTCTTGAACTTAGTGGTTTTATTCACCATCAACACTTGATGTTCTTTTCTGATCTCTACCTCAGCTGATTTCAGCATTGAATACACCTCGGGAATGGTCTTTTCCATCCCCTGCATATTGTAGTTCATCACAAAGCTCTTGTAGCTTGGTGGAAGCGACTGGAGGATTCTGTCAATGACCGCGTCATCCGGGAGATTAACTCCCAGCTGAGACAAGCGGTTGTGCAACCCAGACATTCTGAGTATGTGCTCACTAACAGAACTGTTCTCCTCCATTTTACAGCTGAAGAACTTGTCGGAGACATCATATCTCTCGACCCGGGCATGAGCTTGAAAAACCAGTTTCAGCTCCTCGAACATCTCATATGCTCCATGTTTCTCAAAACGCTTTTGGAGACCCGGTTCTAAGCTGTAAAGCATGCCGCACTGAACGAGGGAGTAATCATCAGCACGCTGCTGCCAAGCGTTCATAACGTCTTGGTTCTCAGGGATTGGTGCTTCACCTAGCGGTGCTTCTAAGACATAATCTTTCTTGGCTGCTATGAGGATGATCCTCAGGTTCCGGACCCAGTCCGTATAGTTGCTGCCATCATCTTTCAGCTTGGTTTTCTCTAGGAACGCGTTGAAATTGAGGACAACGTGGGCCATTTGATCTACAATACATAGTGTAAAGATTTAGACTAAGTTCATGATAATTAAGTTCATATAATCAAATTATTTAATGAACTCCCACTCAGATAGACATCCCTCTAGTCATCTAAGTGAAACACGATCCGAACTCAACTAGGCCGTGTCCGATCATCACGTGAGACGGACTAGTCAAGATCGGTGAACATCTCCATGTTGATCGTATCTTCTATACGACTCATGCTCGACCTTTCGGTCCTCCGTGTTCCGAGGCCATGTCTGTACATGCTAGGCTCGTCAAGTCAACCTAAGTGTATTGCGTGTGTTCCGAGGCCATGTCTGTACATGCTAGGCTCGTCAACACCCGTTGTATTCGAACGTAAGAATCTATCACACCCGATCATCACGTGGTGCTTCGAAACGACGAACCTTCGCAACGGTGCACAGTTAGGGTGAACACTTTCTTGAAATTATTATAAGGGATCATCCTATTTGCTACCGTCGTTCTAAGCAAATAAGATGCAAAAACATGATAAACATCACATGCAATCAAATAGTGACATGATATGGCCAATATCATCATGCTCCTTTGATCTCCATCTTCGGGGCACCATGATCATCTTCGTCACCGGCATGACACCATGATCTCCATCATCATGATCTCCATCATTGTGTCTTCATGAAGTTGTCACGCCAACGATTACTTCTACTTCTATGGCTAACCGTTTAGCAACAAAGTAAAGTAAATTACATGGCGTTATTCAATGACACGCAGGTCATGCAAAATAATAAAGACAACTCCTATGGCTCCTGCCGGTTGTCATACTCATCGACATGCAAGTCGTGATTCCTATTACAAGAATATGATCAATCTCATACATCACATATATCATTCATCACATCTTCTGGCCATATCATATCACATATATCACTTGCTGCAAAAACAAGTTAGACGTCCTCTAATTGTTGTTGCAAGTTTTTACGTGGTTTGTAGGTTTCTAGCAAGAACGTTTTCTTTCCTACGTATGACCACAACGCGATTTGCCAATTTCTATTTACCCTTCATAAGGACCCTTTTCATCGAATCCGTTCCGACTAAAGTAGGAGAGACAGACACCCGCTAGCCACCTTATGCAACTAGTGCATGTCAGTCGGTGGAACATGTCTCACGTAAGCGTACGTGTAAGGTCGGTCCGGGCCGCTTCATCCTACAATGCCGCCGAAACAAGAAACGACTAGTAGCGGCAAGAAGAATTGGCAACATCAACGCCCACAACTTCTTTGTGTTCTACTCGTGCATAGTAACTACGCATAGGCCTGGCTCATGATGCCACTGTTGGGAATCGTAGCATAATTTTAAAATTTTCCTACGCTCACCAAGATGCATCTATGGAGTCTACTAGCAACGAGGGGAAGGGAGTGCATCTACATACCGTTGTAGATCGCGAGCGGAAGCGTTCCAATGAACGTGGATGACGGAGTCGTACTCGCCGTGATCCAAATCACCGATGACCGAGTGCCGAACGTACGGCACCTCCGCGTTCAACACACGTACGGTGCAGCGACGTCTCCTCCTTTCTTGATCCAGCAAGGGGGAAGGAGAGGTTGATGGAGATCCAACAGCACGACGGCGTGGTGGTGGATGTAGCGGCTCTTCGGCAGGGCTTCGCCGAGGTTCTGCGCGAGAGAGAGAGGTGTTGTAGGGGAGGAGGGAGGCGCCAAAGGCTGTAGGTTTGCTGCCCTCCCTCCCCCCCACTATTTATAGGACCCCTTGGGAGGGGGGAGCCGGCCAAAACCCATCTAGGGTTGGGGGGGGGCGGCGGCCAAGGGGGGGAAGGGGTTGCCTTGCCCCCCAAGGCAAGGGGGAACTCCCCCCCTAGGGTTCCCAACCCTAGGCGCATGGGGGGGAGGCCCAAGGAGGCGCCCCAGCCCACTAGGGGCTGGTTCCCTTCCACTTTCAGCCCACGGGGCCCTCCGGGACAGGTGGCCCCACCCGGTGGACCCCGGGGACCCTTCCGGTGGTCCCGGTACACTACCGATAAACCCCGAAACTTTCCCGGTGGCCAAAACTGGACTTCCTATATATAATTCTTCACCTCCGGACCATTCCGGAACCTCTCGTGACGTCCGGGATCTCATCCGGGACTCCGAACAACTTTCGGGTTTCCGCATACATATATCTCTACAACCCTAGCGTCACCGGACCTTAAGTGTGTAGACCCTACGGGTTCGGGAGACATGCAGACATGATCGAGACGCCTCTCCGGTCAATAACCAACAGCGGGATCTGGATACCCATGTTGGCTCCCACATGTTCCACGATGATATCATCGGGTGAACCACGGTGTCGAGGATTCAATCAATCCGTATGCAATTCCCTTTGTCAATCGGTATGTTACTTGCCCGAGATTCGATCGTCGGTATCCCAATACCTAGTTCAATCTCGTTACCGGCAAGTCTCTTTACTCGTACCGCAATGCATGATCCCGTGACTAACGCCTTAGTCACATTGAGCTCATTATGATGATGCATTACCGAGTGGGCCCAGAGATACCTCTCCGTTTACACGGAGTGACAAATCCCAGTCTCGATCCGTGCCAACCCAACAGACACTTTCGGAGATACCCGTAATGCACCTTTATAGTCACCCAGTTACGTTGTGACGTTTGGCACACCCAAAGCACTCCTACGGTATCCGGGAGTTGCACGATCTCATGGTCTAAGGAAAAGATACTTGACATTGGAAAAGCTCTAGCAAACGAAACTACACGATCTTTTATGCTATGCTTAAGTTGGGTCTTGTCCATCACATCATTCTCCTAATGATGTGATCCCGTTATCAATGACATCCTATGTCCATAGTCAGGAAACCATGACTATCTGTTGATCAACGAGCTAGTCAACTAGAGGCTTACTAGGGACAGGTTGTGGTCTATGTATTCACACATGTATTACGATTTCCGGACAATACAATTATAGCATAAATAATAGACTATTATCATGAACACAGAAATATAATAATAACCATTTATTATTGCCTCTAGGGCATATTTCCAACAAAGTCATCGTCGGCTTGACGGCCGTACGGGCGGTCATGGTAAAACTGCCCAGCCGGAGGGTTTGGCCTGAAGCCAGGGCTCCTCCGGAGGTGATACCGTCCTTGATAACAAGGCGAGCCATCAATCCTGTCTTCGACGTCACAGCGGAACTCTCAATGAAAGCACCAATGTCGGTGTCAAAACCGGCGGATCTCGGGTAGGGGGCCCCGAACTGTGAGTCTAAGGTCGATGGTAACAGGAGACATGGGACACGATGTTTACCCAGGTTCGGGCCCTCTCTATGGAGGTAATACCCTACTTCCTGCTTGATTGATCCTGATGAATATGAGTATTACAAGAGTTGATCTACCACGAGATCGTAATGGCTAAAACCCTAGAAGTCTAGCCTGTATGATTACGATTGGCCCTATGGACTAAACCCTCCGGTTTATATAGACACCGGAGGGGACTAGGGTTGTATAAAGTCGGTTACAGAGAAAGGAATCTTCGTATCCAGACGCCAAGCTTGCCTTCCACGCCAAGGAGAGTCCCATCCGGACACAGATGAGAGTCTTCGGTCTTGTATCTTCACAGCCCATCAGTCCGGCCATGTCAAACAGGCCGGACGTCCGAGGACCCCTTAATCCAGGACTCCCTCAGCTGTGAAGCTGGTTCAGTCACAGGATCTGGATAGATCGATTTACTATGCTATCGTGAAAGAAATTAGGCACTTGATGAGCCTCCGTAGAACTTGTATTACTCTTATAAATCGCACTCAAAATAAGGTTAGCAATAGTTTGGCTAGGTTTGCTAGGGTAGAAGGTAGAACTCTGACCTGGATTGGATCAGGGCCTTCAGACTCCCTAGACTTGGCTGTTGCTGATTGTAACTTCCTATCGTGAGTAATGCAAGTTTATACCCGCAAAAAAAGACACAAAGCAATTTGATCCTAACATTTTTTACAAAAAGCAAAACAAAATTACAATCAAGAATCGGCTAAAATGGCAACACGAATCGGTCACTAGAAAAAAGAAGATAGAATGGCAACGCTATAGCATGCTGCCAGCCACCCCGATTGAATATGGGCTGAACGACGGGGCCTCCATCAATTGAGTATATTAGGGCATGGCCAACGCTACATGCTGGACGGCTGCCCCAGCTGCCACATCGGCGCAGTCAGTCCAGCTCACGTAAAAGGTGTTGCTTGCAGGGGCGGACGGGCTCTTGCAGAGGAGCCGGGTTCCTCACGACAAAAGTGGTGGCTGGGCCAAGTTCTGCTCTCAATGACAGTGTGCTTTTTCTTTTGCTGGGAGAGATCAATGGAAGAAAAAGGAAAGAACCGGTGATGACAGACTAGAAAAGGGACCGCTGCCACCATTGAGGGATTGTTGGTTCGGACAGCAGCTTCAAATAAAAAAACTGTGTGAAATGCATGGGGCAGCACCATGATGATGCCACCATTGTACATGCCCTAAGAGTCGTTGGTCGGGCGGTAGGAGAAAGGACCACATGATAATCCAGTACGTTGCATGGTGAACAACCTGTAAAAAAGTGAGCACCTCAACTTTATTAAACACCATATCATTTCAGCGATTCCATATAGTCCAAATAAACGCGCACACACCAATGCGAACATGTGCTCTAGTTTTCTTGTCTACCTCCGAAAGTCATGTTCTAAACATATAAGCAATACTGGTAGGAGGTGAAATATTAAAAGTAAAATACATAAGGCACCAAATGTTACGAACAAGAGAACACGAGATAAACAGATGTTCTAAAGTTTCATCAGACTTACAAAAGGCACATCTTATACAGCCGTTCCAGTGTCTCTTGGCTAGATTATCTTTTGTGAGGATAACTTTCTGATTGACAAACCACATGAAAATTTTAATCTTTAACGGAACTTTTAGTTTTCACAAATACTTGAGTAGCAAAGGTAATCTAGTTTATTGGCTCCATCTGGAGCATTTTCAATTAAGTCTATGTATGTTGATTATATGAATGAGCATTAGTTTATTGGTGGAGAATTAGTTAAAACGTTTGCCACTAAGACATGCTTATTACACACAATGCTAAAAAGATAGGGGAATTGAACCGACAACGGCCTATCCCCAAGCCAAATGTCCTCCCAAATGCGGGTACACGTACACGTCCGTGGAGACGGATGTCCGACGTCGTCGCCGCAAAGATGCAAAGCCGCTCCGCGTGGCGCTAGAGGAGTCGGAGCGGTTGGCAAGGCAGCGGGCGACAACGGCGGAGAGAGCTGCACGGCTCCGGGAGGTGCAGTTTCACGAAGCCCGTCGCATGGCGGGCATCATCACCTTGTCCTCATCCTCCTCCGCTTCAAACAACGACGCGTTCGGAGCAGCAGACGCCTACGTCGAGTCCAGCCGTCGAGACCCTAAGGGGAAGTGTTGGGCATGGAGGAAGTGGTGAAATCCCCACCCCTGCCGTTTTTAGTTGATTTGTAGTACTGTTAAGCGATGAACTCGGCCCACATCTTTTGTATCGGACTATGTTTTATGCTGGATTGCTATGTTTTATGCCGGATTGCTATGTTCTATTCTCAAGTACGTAGGAACATCGTTTGCATGGTTTTGTATGGATCTGGGGTACACCATATGAGGGATGCAGCTGTGGAACATAAGAGATGTGGTGCGCCCGGTCACCTTCAGCAGACGCGGTCGGACGCGTCCGCGGGCGTATAGGGGGTCAAATTAGGTGACCGCGGCTGTAGATGCTCTAACTAAGCTGATTTTCCATGGTATTTTGGCATGCACGTCAACTTAACACCAAAGATAGAGTTAATTTGGATATGGGGAGAAAGCCCTCTGGACGAAAACAATTGAGACACAAGCAATAATATTGACACGACCAAAGGTTGAATACTACACAGAAGAATTAGGTTCCATGCCGTCGTTGCGGCACCGGGCGATCATCGGCAGCACATTACGTCTATGTGATCAGCAGCATGTGGTGTCAAGGCTATTCGGCGGTGGCGGTGCTGAGCACCCTTGCAATGGACCGGGAACGAAGCCGGTGTATCTTGGGGGAGGGCTTGATGAACCGGATCCGGCTTGCCTACTCTCTCTCCATGTTCCCATCCGTGCTTCCACTTCATCCTACGACTGTCTTTTTTCCTTTTTCCTTCTAATCTAATCATCTCCCCCCTGATTTAAGGGGGTGGGGCCGGACCTTATTTTGTTCCAATTAAATCAAGCCACGTACGCGGGAGCACGGATGGGCACACGCCGGAGGAGCAGGCAAGTCTTGTCCTGATGAACCGGGGCGGCGCGCATCGAGTTGGGAGGCTTTAAGTGCAGCTGATCGGATGCAAAACCAACCAAATAGCATGTGCACATATTCAAGGGGCACATTTCTCCTTTTGGGTGTCTAAAAAGGAAAAAAGAAAAGAGGAAATGGAAATAAAAATAAAAGAGATAAAATGGTATGGTAATCAATAAGCAACGATGCGGGTGGCAATTTTGCGATGACAATGCATCCTGGTAGTGGCAATTTTGCGAAGCTAGATGTTGAGAATGACAAATATATCCGAATTTCTCTTGTTAATACGTGCTTACTTATGGAATTTGAAATGATGGTTTTCCATATAGAAAAGTATACCTTTCGTCCTTTAACTCTCGCAAAGTTTAGATTTGGTCCCTCAACTTCAAAACCAGATGAGTTGCATCCTTAACTCTTGAAACCAGACACCAAAAGCAGTTTTGGTGCTAACCCGACGTGGTTTTGACTGGTCAGCAGCGCCCTCCCTCTCTCTCATCATATCTGTCGTCAACATTTCATCGAGCAGTTGGCGTGCGCCTGCGCTGCCACCGGCACCGGAGACAACGCCGAGGCGTACCTGCTGGTGCTGGGCAGCAGCGCAGAGCGCCTCGAGCCACTGGCAGGAGTGAATCTCCTTGGCAGCAGCACGAGGTACCTCTGGAGGCATGAACACCTCCATTCTAGCCGGCGGCAGCAACATGCCCATCTCCATGCTGCATGCCTGCCCTCGCCACCTTCACTTCCTAGTTGGCGTGACTCACTGGGGCGAGCGGGTCACCGACTCACCGTGGTGCCAGGGTCCTCCGGTTGACTGGGGTATGTCCCCTCCCCTCTGGTGCCGAGTGCCGACGCCGCTGGTCCTACATCACGTACACCAGTGGCCACGTCGACTGTTCTGGCTAGCTTGGCTAGCTGAGCGCACCATGCACGCGCCACTCTGGCCAGGCCGCGGGAACGGACCTTGACGAGGCGCCATGGAGCTTGCGCGCCACTTCCTTCACCATGACGACCATGGACAACACGTTTTTATGGGCATGCATCAACTCGTGACATGCGTACTGTTCTCACCAGAACGGATCGAAACGATAGAGAGGCCCTGTACGTGCATGCATGTCTAGGCGGTGAAGCGATCAGCTAGACGGCGAGCAATCGTCCAGAGCAACGTGCGATCGGGCCTGGCCGGTGAGCAACATCACACGTCGCCGGTCGATGACCGTGCCGCGCTCGCTCACGCCATGCCACCGTCCATCACACGCGCGCTTTTGTAGCCGCCGCGCCCCGCCACGGTCTATCCGCACGCAACCACCATACATGGTCCTGCTGACCACTGCGCCGTTGGCTGCTCCCCTGAACGCGCGCCGTCTCGCCCTCCGTGCATGCAGTGCCACCGCGCTGCCGCGGAGGTGCTGCGGCTGGGCTCCGACGGCAGGGCTGCAAGCGCAGCCGACGAGGTGCTGCCATGGTGAAAGTGCTCAAGAAAAGGCCTACAAAGAGATGGGATGACAAGGACAAAGGAGATGCCATCTGGGCAATGATCGGTCAAACCCATGCTGACTCAGCATGGATACTGCTTCTTTCAAATTAAGGGACGAAACTTGCCCGGTTTCAAGAGTTAAAGATGCAACTTATCCGGTTTTGAAGTTAAAATATTACTCTACCAAAAGTTGAGGGACGTAAAATATATACTTTTTCTCTTTTCCATATTACGGTACTTCCAAAGTTATTTTCTTAATGATAGTACGGAGATTCTTTTGGTTGCATATTTGCATCAATGTCAGATTTCCCACATCTACTTCAGTCACGGTTATAGTTGAAAAGGTCCCAGTATTGCATATTTGCATTCACCCTTCTCTGGTCGATATATTCTCGTCTCCTACATATAGTCAGTTCTAAAAATCAAGCATCAACTCTTTGTCTAACGACCCGAGTTGTGCATGTGGTTGTGCAACCTAACGACCCGAGTTCAATTCCTAGAATTGACAGGTGATGCACATGTGTTTTTCCCCGTTTATTGAGGATCAAGTTTGATGTGTGGTGGAACCTCTCATCAAGAAATATCTTAATACTCATTTAAAAAAATTATAAGGACCATGTTTATCTTCGTACTTATACCAAAATGGTTGTATGCATCCCTGGTTGGTGCAGAGGCCGGGAAGTGAAAATCTCTCCCATTTTAAGGCCACAGTCCAATACACATCCAGGCATATACCCACCAAAGAGGCGTCCCCTCGCGTCGCTCCCCCGCGAGCGACCGAGGGGGCAACCCTAGCCGCCGGGCAAATCCCGGTAGGAGCTGGCGGGGGCGGGGCCCCATCTTTTCCTCGCGCGAGGGCTCGGCGTGGGCGGGCGTCCTCGGACGGCGGCGTCGCGTTCATCCGGGGCGCGGCGGCGCGCGGGCAGGTCCTGCGGCGGTGCTGCGGCGCCTCGTCCGGCGCGTGGAGGGCCGGACACGACGGGGGCTGCGGGATCACCCGGAGGTGACAGGGGCGCAGCGGCGCGCAGGCAGGTCCTGCGGCGGTGCTGCGGTGCCTCGTCCGGCGCGTGGAGGGCCGAACACGACGGAGGCTGCGGGATCACCCGGAGGCGACAGGGGCGACTCCGGTGTTGGATCCGCGAGCAGCAGGTAGGGCGGCGTCCCTTGCCCGTGCGGCGGCGGCCAGATCCATGGCCGGCATGGTGCTCTTCCCCTCGGTGGAGTCTATGCCTGGAGACGGGTGGACGAAAGCCGCGGATCTGGCGTCCCGTCCAGATCCGCCCCGGTGTGGCAACCGTGGCGCGTAGAGGACCGGTGAGGGACAGCTGGAGGCTCCCTGTCGGCGTGCCGACGGCGGCTTTGGTCTTCACAGCGAAGCTCCGTTCGGTTTTAGTCAGCTCCGAGATTGGGGGGCCGTGATTTCCGATGAAAATCGTGCCAACTGCGGTCAGGGCGGACGATGGCGGCGTCTATGACGTCGTTCCCTTCTTGAGGCATCGTTGTTGTAGGTCATGGCGCCCCACTCGTGATGCTCCGGGGGAAACACTAGAACTGGGTCTACCGGATCGGCGATGATGACACCTTCAATGCCGTTGTCCCTCCTGGGGGCGTCGTTTTGGAGCATGTGCTGGCTGGAGGGGACAAGAGGAGGGGCGGTTGTCGGTTCAATATCCGGCATATCTCGTAGTAGGGGTCCTAGGCTAGGCGTCTTGGAGCGATGGTAACATGGACACGTGATTTTACCCAGGTTCGGGCCCTCTCGATGGAGGTAAAACCCTACATCCTGCTTTTGATTATATTGATATGGGTGTAGTACAGGGTACATGTGTCTACCACGAGATTGATCTAATGAATATTAGATTATCTATTGACTAGCCTGGCCTCGGTTTATATATGCACCGTAGGCTAGGGTTTAGAGGAGTCCTTGTCTTGGGCGCCAAGTCTTGTGGAATCCTCCTTGTATGCGGCATGGGCTGTCCGAACTGGCCCATGAGTAAACGGCCATGGGGGTCCTCGGCCCAATCCAACTGACCGGGAGACGACGTGGTGAGTACCCCCTAGTCCCGAACTTTAAACGCGTCTTAACCGACCGTCGGCTTCTCCCTCTTCGGTCAAGGGCCAAAAAGTGTTATGTACTCCACCTGTCGAGAATATCGACGGTGTTTCCGATAACCAGGCAATCAGGTCATAAGGCTGTAACAGACAAAGCATTCTCAGGGAACTTATGCTATATTACTGACGAAGTGTAAGAAGCATCTTCGAAGAAAATAGTACCCCCACCGATACCTTTCTTCGGTTGCTCATTGTTACTATGAGACTTGTGCAATAGATTTTTTGTACTCATGAGTTCCGTTGTGTGCCGACCATGATTGAAAACAATAAGAGCGCTAGCTTTCGGCTTCACCCAGTCTGAGGTCCGAGCTCGGATGACCCGATCGTGACAATCGCAGAGGTGCTCCCTTTACTCCCTAGCCGAACAATCGGGAACGTAGGGGTAAACACAGGAGCAAGGCAACCCAGCTTGCGGAACACTTAAGTCAACATGGTGCATATTGTGGCGTAATACATGAACAAGGAACAAAACTATACAAGTATAATCATATGCAAGAGGAAATGCTTCATAAAGGAAGCCCCCAAGTAATCGGGGTATTTGAATTTGTGTGTCACAAACAAAGTTTTGACAAGGAAGTTTTTCACAAACAACTATTTGCCAAAAAAGTATAATGCTTGGTCGAACCGAACAAAATTTAAAATTGAAAATTCTGAGCATAAACGCGACTTAGCTGGTTAATGTGCTCGGTGTCGATGCACGGTCCGAGCATACGGTGGGACAAGGTCCCAGCCCCCAAGCCGGTCTCGAGGTGGTGGAGCGAAGAGCTCGGCACTCCGAAGTGGCGACATAGCACGGCCAATGCAGGACTGTAGTGTGACGCCGAAGTCCCCGGCGTGGGTTAATGAAGTGATGACGGGGCCTCGGTCCAGCCGAGGTGGCGTGGTACGTCGGTACACAAAGGTGACAGCGCTGCCCGATCCGGATCCTTTATCTGTGCACAGAAAATAGTGCAAGCCGGAGATAATAGGAATAATAATAAATTAAAAAAATATTGCATAATTAATAATTTATGCAAAGTGAGTAATAAAAGACATATGGCCTGTGTGCCGAACACTCAATGAGGTAGAGCTCTCGCAACGATGCCGAAGTCCCCGAGGCAACCGAACACATCGGTATGGCAACACGACCAACAAGGTGATCACGCGAGCCGATTTACGCCGATTGGGACGACGGCGTCGGCTTGCCGAAGAGACCACGTGACGTAGTCAAAGTCCATTACCTGCACATGTAAAATAATGCAGGCGAACAACAATAATATAAATATATAAAAATCCTCGCATAATTAATTTACGCAAGATAATTCATTTAAAGATATGCGGCCTGGCGCCGAAGTCAATGTCGATGCAAGACGTTAGCGTGATGCAGTAAAGGCGTGGCAAAGCCTGACTTCACAGGTCGGTCCATGTTCCAGATGTGGCGTTCGCCGGACTATGTACGGAAACTGACCGAACCACCATGTGACCGTCGTTAATGCGGCCACCATTTGATAGACCTGTGTACAGATGATAGAACAAACCAGAGTAATAATTCCTTGGAAAAAATAAACCCAAACAAGCAAAAATTACTAGGATAAATAACACCTGGTTTATTTGTTGTAGCAATTTGAAGAAAGGTGACTCCCAAAATTCAGACTCGATCCGCACACCCATTGCCTGATGGGCGATAAAGCGACGGCATGGAGATGCTGGCAAAGGTTGGCTTGCCGAGACAAAGCCCTCGGTTCAGCTAACGTGACGAAGCTGGTCGGCTAGTGACGCCGAAGTCACCGGAGTATGTTGATGAAGAAATAGCCAAGTCTCCGGTCCAGCCGAGGTGACGGAGTAGGTCGGTGAGGAGACGTTGCAGCTGCCATGTCAGCCGAGGTGTTAAAGCAGTTCAGCCTGATGGACATCGGCTTGAAGAAGCAACAGTGCAGCCATGCTGACGCAGGTCGTGACTTGTGATGCGGTCAATGCCGGCTTGATGAAGTGGCCATGCGGCGATGCCGGTGTGCCCACTCCGTGTAATCCGTGGGGCAACGATGTTGGTGATGATTTATCCTTCGCGATGCCGAACTCTTGTTCGGCTTGCCGAGATGATGATCCGAAGAAGTTGAGCTCGGCTCAACAAAGCGGCGACGTGTCTAGCGCAGGTCGGCAGCCGTGGAGCAATATTGCCGGACTGGTTTGACATCAGCGTGATGGTGAAGATTACCTCGGAGGAGGCTTAAATTTTTATGGGTACGTGTTTAAAAACAACGCACAATACCCTAGAAAAAAATTCCTTCAAAAGGGTTGTCCAATATTCCGTTCATGAAGAAACATGAACTCGGGCCGGATTCGTTTTCGCACAGAAAACAAATATGAAAATTGGTCCACTCATCGGAAGGTTCCCGGAGTTTAAACCATCGGATCGAGCTGAAATTTGAAGGGGTGGTAGATATGGGAATTCCGCAGCAGATGAACGGTTGGATCTTCGAAAGGACCTCCGAGCTGGGCTCTGGAGACCACGCCCTAAACTCGTCCAGATTCCCGTCCAGATTTGATAGGGCTCCGGTATATCGTAGATTGCCAAAGATTCCTCCATCGGAACTCGAGAAATTTGGCATGGTTATTGTACACTTAATTCCGCACAATTCCACCGAAGGAATCATCAAAGCGATGCTCGAGGAGGTGGTGGCAGCGGATACAAGTTCGCTGTTCAGAAAAAACAGCATGGTCGCCCGAGGGCAATGTTGACGTTGAGCCCCCGAGCTCCATGGATGATTCTTCCATGATCACGATAGAGATCGGAGTTGATGTTGATGAAGGCCCTCATCCGAACATGATGATTGGAGGTAGGGCACAGTCCTTGGTTAAGCCAAGGTGACCAGTCGAGCCGGTGACAAAAGATGCCGATATCGACCATAAAGCTCAGCTCCGATGCGTAGATCGCGCCGGAGACGATCCGAATTCCCATCGCCCCGTGGCGACCGCCAGCAGGCTCTCAATGAAAGCACCAATGTCAGTTCAATATCCGGCGTATCTCGTAGTAGGGGTCCTAGGCTAGGCGTCTTGGAGCGATGGTAACATGGACACGGGATTTTACCCAGGTTCGGGCCCTCTCGATGGAGGTAAAACCCTACATCTTGCTTTTGATTATATTGATATGGGTGTAGTACAGGGTACATGTGTCTACCACGAGATTGATCTAATGAATAGTAGATTGTCTATTGACTAGCCTAGCCTCGGTTTATATATGCACTGTAGGCCTAGGGTTTAGAGGAGTCCTTGTCTTGGACGCCAAGTCTTGTGGAATCCTCCTTGTATGCGGCATGGGCTGTCCGAACTGGCCCATGAGTAAACTGTTGGAAATATGCTCTAGAGGCAATAATAAAATGGTTATTATTGTATTTCCTTGTTCATGATAATTGTCTATTGTTCTTGCTATAATTGTATTAACTGGAAACCGTAATACATGTGTGAATACATAGACCACAACATGTCCCTAGTAAGCCTCTAGTTGACTAGCTCGTTGATCAATAGATGGTTATGGTTTCTTGACCATGGACATTGGATGTCATTGATAACGGGATCACATCATTAGGAGAATGATGTGATGGACAAGACCCAATCCTAAGCATAGCACAAGATCGTGTAGTTCGTTTGCTAGAGCTTTTCTAATGTCAAGTATCGTTTCCTTAGACCATGAGATTGTGCAACTCCCGGATACCGTAGGAATGCTTTGGGTGTACCAAATGTCACAAGGTAACTGGGTGGCTATAAAGGTGCACTACAGGTATCTCCGAAAGTGTCTGTTGGGTTAGCACGAATCGTGACTGGGATTTGTCACTCCGTATGACGGAGAGGTATCTCTGGGCCCACTCGGTAATGCATCATCATAATGAGCTCAATGTGACTAAGGAGTTAGCCACGGGATCATGCGTTACAGAACAAGTAAAGAGACTTGCCGGTAACGAGATTGAACGAGGTATTGGGATACCGACGATCGAATCTCGGGCAGGTAACATACCGGTGAACAAAGGGAATTGTATACGGGATTGATTGAATCCTCGACATCATGGTTCATCCGATGAGATCATCGTGGAACATGTGGGAGCCAACATGGGTATCCAGATCCCGCTGTTGGTTATTGGCCGGAGAACGCCTCGGTCATGTCTACATGGTTCCGGAACCCGTAGGGTCTACACACTTAAGGTTCGGTGACGCTAGAGTTGTTATGGGAAATAGTATGTGGTTACCAATGTTGTTTGGAGTCCCGGATGAGATCCCGGACGTCACGAGGAGTTTCGGAATGGTCCGGAGACGAAGATTTATATATGGGAAGTCCTTATTCGGTCGCTGGAAGTGTTCGGGGGTCTATCGGTATTGTACCGGGACCACCGAAAGGGTTCCGGGGGTCCACCGGGAGGGTCCACCTGCCCCAGAGGGCCCTATGGGCTGAATATAGAGGGGAACCAGCCCCTAGGTGGGCTGGGTGCCAAACCCCCCTAGGGCCCATGCGCCTAGGGTTTGGGGGAAACCCTAAAGGGGGCGCCCCCCTTGGCTTGGGGGGCAAGCCTCCCCCCTTGGCCGCCGCCCCCCCTCTAGATCCATCTGGAGGGGGCCGGCCCCCTATCCCTTGCCCCTATAAATAGACGGGGTGGGAGGGCAGCCGGACGACATCCAAGGCGCAGCCCTCCCCTCCCCAACACCTCCTCCTCCTCCCGCGAAGCTTGGCGAAGCTCTGCCGGAGATCCACGAGCTCCATTGCCACCACGCCGTCGTGCTGCTGGAGTTCTCCCTCAACTTCTCCTCTCCCCTTGCTGGATCAAGAAGGAGGAGACGTCCCCGAGCTGTACGTGTGTTGAACGCGGAGGCGCCGTCCGTTCGGCGCTAGATCGGATCTTCCGCGATTTGAATCGCCGCGGGTATGACTCCATCAACCGCGTTCTTGTAACGCTTCCGCTTAGCGATCTTCAAGGGTATGAAGATGCACTCCCTCTCTCTCGTTGCTAGCATCTCCTAGATTGATCTTGGTGACACGTAGAATTTTTTGAATTATTGCTACGTTCCCCAACAGTGGCATCATGAGCTAGGTCTATGCGTAGATTCTATGCACGAGTAGAACACAAAGTAGTTGTGGGCGATGATTTGTTCAATTTGCTTACCGTTACTAGTCTTATCTTGATTCGGCGGCATTGTGGGATGAAGCGGCCCAGACCGACCTTACACGTACTCTTACGTGAGACAGGTTCCACCGACTGACATGCACTTGATGCATAAAGTGGCTAGCGGGTGTCTGTCTCTCCCACTTTAGTCGGATAGGATTCGATGAAGAGGGTCCTTATGAAGGGTAAATAGCAATTGGCATATCACCGTTGTGGCTTTTGCGTAGGTAAGAAACGTTCTTGCTAGAAACCCATAGCAGCCACGTAAAACATGCAACAACAATTAGAGGACGTCTAACTTGTTTTTGCAGGGTATGCTATGTGATGTGATATGGCCAAAAGGATGTGATGAATTATATATATGTGATGTATGAGACTGATCATGTTCTTGTAATAGGAATCATGACTTGCATGTCGATGAGTATGACAACCGGCAGGAGCCATAGGAGTTGTCTTAATTTATTGTATGACCTGCGTGTCAATGAAAAACGCCATGTAATTACTTTACTTTATTGCTAACCGTTAGCCATAGTAGTAGAAGTAATAGTTGGCGAGACAACTTCATGAAGACACGATGATGGAGATCATGGTGTCATGCCGGTGACGAAGGTGATCATGCCGTGCCTCGAAGATGGAGATCAAAAGGCGCAAGATGATATTTGCCATATCATGTCACTTTATGATCTGCATGTGATGTTTGTCATGTTTACATCTTATTTGCTTAGAACGACGGTAGCATAAATAAGATGATCCCTCACTAAAATTTCAAGAGATGTGTTCCCCCTAACTGTGCACCGTTGCGAAGGTTCGTTGTTTCGAAGCACCACGTGATGATCAGGTGTGATAGATTCTAACGTTCGAATACAACGGGTGTAAGCCAGATTTACACATGCGAAACACTTAGGTTTACTTGACGAGCCTAGCATGTACAGACATGGCCTCGGAACACAAGAGACCGAAAGGTCGAACATGAGTCGTATAGTAGATACGATCAACATGGAGATGTTCACCGATGATGACTTGTCCGTCTCACGTGATGATCGGACACGGCCTAGTTGACTCGGATCATGTATCACTTAGATGACTAGAGGGATGTCTATCTGAGTGGGAGTTCATTAAATAATTTGATTAGATGAACTTAATTATCATGAACATAGTCAAAAGGTCTTTGCAAATTATGTCGTAGCTTACGCTTTAGTTCTACTAAGATATGTTCCTAGAGAAAATTTAGTTGAAAGTTGATAGTAGCAATTATGCGGACTGGGTCCGTAAACTGAGGATTGTCCTCATTGCTGCACAGAAGGCTTATGTCCTTAATGCACCGCTCGGTGTGCTGAACCTCGAGCGTCGTTTGTGGATGTTGCGAACATCTGACATACACGTTTTGATGACTACGTGATAGTTCAGTGCGTAATGTTGAACGGTTTAGAATTGAGGCACCGAAGACATTTTGAAACGTCGCGGAACATATGAGATGTTCCAAGAGCTGAAATTGGGATTTTAGGCTCGTGCCCACGTCAAGAGGTATGAGACCTCTGACAAGTTTCTTAAGCCTGCAAACTAAGGGAGAAAAGCTCAACCGTTGAGCATGTGCTCAGATTGTCTGAGTACTAAAATCGCTTGAATCGAGTGGGAGTTAATCTTCCAGATGAGATAGTGATGGTTCTCCAAAGTCATTGCCACCAAGCTACTAGAGCTTCGTGATGAACTATAACATATCAGGGATAGATATGATGATCCTTGAGCTATTCGCGATGTTTGACACCACGAAAGTAGAAATCAAGTAGGAGCATTAATTGTTGATGGTTAGTAAAACCACTAGTTTCAAGAAGGGCAAGGGAAAGAAGGGATACTTCATGAAACAACAAATCAGTTGCTGCTCTAGTGAAGAAACCCAAGGTAGAACCCAAACCCGAGACTAAGTGCTTCTGTAATGAGGGGAACGGTCACTGAAGCAGAACTACCCTATATACTTGGTAGATGAGAAGGGTGGTAAGGTCGACAGAAGTATATTAGATATACATTATATTATTGTGTACTTTACTAGTACTCCTAGTAGCACCAGGGTATTAGATACCGGTTCGGTTGCTAAGTGTTAGTAACTCGAAATAAAAGTTGCGGAATAAACGGAGACTAGCTAAAAGTGAGATGACGATATGTGTTGGAAGTGTTTCCAAGGTTGATGTGATCAAGCATCGCATGCTCCCTCTACCATCGAGATTGGTGTTAAACCTAAATAATTGTTATTTGGTGTTTACGTTGAGCATAGACATGATTGGATTATGATGTTCATTTAAGAAGAATAATGGTTACTCTTTTTATTTGAATAATACCTTCAATGGTCTTGCACCTAAAATAAATGGTTTATTGAATCTCGATCGTAGTGATACACATGTTCATGCCAAAAGATATAAGATAGTAATGATAGTACCACATACTTGTGGCACTGCTATTTGAGTCATATTGGGATAAAACGCATGAAGAAGCTCCATGTTGATGGATCTTTGGAATCACTCGTTTTTGAAAAGATTGAGACATGCGAACCATGTCTATTGGTATATATGCATGAAGAAACTCCATACAGATGGATCATTTGGACTCACTTGATTTTGAATCACTTGAGACATGCAAATCATACCACATGGGCAAGATGACTGAAAGGCCTCGTTTTCAGTGAGATGGAACAAGAGAGCAACTTGTTGGAAGTAATACATTTGATGTGTGCAGTCCAATGAGTGCTGAGGCACGCAGTGAATATCATTATGCTCTTACTTCACAGATGATTTGAGTAGATGCTAAGTATGTTTACTTGATGAAACACAAGTCTAAATTATTGAAAGGTTCAAGTAATTTCAGAGTGAAGTTGAAGATCGTCGTGATAAGAGGATAAAATGTCTATGATATGACCATAGAGATGAATATCTGAGTTACAAGTTTGGCACACAATTAAGACATTGTGGAAATTGTTTCACAACTAATACCGCCGTAAACTGAGGATTGTCCTCATTGCTGCACAGAAGGCTTATGTCCTTAATGCACCGCTCGGTGTGCTGAACCTCGAGCGTCGTTTGTGGATGTTGCAAACATCTGACATACACGTTTTGATGACTACGTGATAGTTCAATGCGTAATGTTAAACGGTTTAGAATTGAGGCACCGAAGACATTTTGAAACGTCGCGGAACATATGAGATGTTCCAAGAGCTGAAATTGGGATTTTAGGCTCGTGCCCATGTCAAGAGGTGTGAGACCTCCGACAAGTTTCTTAAGCCTGCAAACTAAGGGAGAAAAGCTCAATCGTTGAGCATGTGCTCGGATTGTCTGAGTACTACAATCGCTTGAATTGAGTGGGAGTTGTCTTCCAGATGAGATAGTGATGGTTCTCCAAAGTCACTGCCACCAAGCTACTAGAGCTTCGTGATGAACTATAACATATCAGGGATAGATATGATGATCCTTGAGCTATTCGCGATGTTTGACACCGCAAAAGTAGAAATCAAGTAGGAGCATCAATTGTTGATGGTTAGTAAAACCACTAGTTTCAAGAAGGGCAAGGGCAAGAAGGGATACTTCATGAAACGGCAAATCAGTTGCTGCTCTAGTGAAGAAACCCAAGGTAGAACCCAAACCCGAGATTAAGTGCTTCTGTAATGAGGGGAACGGTCACTGAAGCAGAACTACCCTAGATACTTGGTAGATGAGAAGGCTGGTAAGGTCGACAGAAGTATATTAGATATACATTATATTATTGTGTACTTTACTAGTACTCCTAGTAGCACCAGGGTATTAGATACCGGTTCGGTTGCTAAGTGTTGGTAACTCGAAATAAAAGGCTACGGAATAAACGGAGACTAACTAAAGGTGAGATGACGATATGTGTCGGAAGTGTTTCCAAGGTTGATGTGATCAAGCATCGCATGCTCCCTCTACCATCGAGATTGGTGTTAAACCTAAATAATTGTTATTTGGTGTTTGCATTGAGCATAGACATGATTGGATTATGTTTATCGCAATATGGTTATTCATTTAAGGAGAATAATGGTTATTCTGTTTATTTGAATAATACCTTCAATGGTCTTGCACCTAAAATGAATGGTTTATTGAATCTCGATCGTAGTGATACACATGTTCATGCCAAAAGATATAAGATAGTAATGATAGTACAACATACTTGTGGCATTGCCATTTGAGTCATATTGGTATAAAACGCATGAAGAAGCTCCATGTTGATGGATCTTTGGACTCACTCGTTTTTGAAAAGATTGAGACATGCAAACCATGTCTATTGGTATGTATACATGAAGAAACTCCATACAGATGCATCGTTTGGACTCACTTGATTTTGAATCACTTGAGACATGCAAATCATACCACATGGGCAAGATGACTGAAAGGCCTCTTTTTCAGTGAGATGGAACAAGAGAGCAACTTGTTGGAAGTAATACATTTTGATGTGTGCAATCCAATGAGTGCTGAGGCACGCAGTGAATATCGTTATGCTCTTACTTCATAGATGATTTGAGTAGATTCTAAGTATATTTACTTGATGAAACACAAGTCTGAAATATTGAAAGGTTCAAGTAATTTCAGAGTGAAGTTGAAGATCATCGTGACAAGAGGATAAAATGTCTATGATATGATCATAGAGATACATATCTGAGTTACGAGTTTGGTACACAATTAAGACATTGTGGAAATTGTTTCACAACTAATATCGCCTGGAACACCATAGTGTGATGGTGTGTCCGAACATCATAACTGCACCCTATTGGATATAGTGCATACCATGATGTCTCTTATCGAATTACCACTATCGTTTATGGGTTAGGCATTAGAGACAACCGCATTCACTTTAAATAGGGCACCACGCAATTCCGTTGAGACGACACCGTATGAACTATGGTTTAGAGAAACCTAAGCTGTCGTTTCTTAAGAGTTTGGGGCTGCGATGCTTATGTGAAAAAGTTTTAGGTTAATAAGCTCGAACCCAAAGCGGATAAATGCATCTTCATAGGACACCCAAAAATAGTTGGGTATACCTCCTATTTCAGATCTGGAAGCAAAAGTGATTGTTTCTAGAAACGGGTCCTTTCTCGAGGAAAAGTTTGTCCCGAAAGAATTGAGTGGTAGGATGGTGGATACTTGATGAGGTTATTGAACCGTCACTTCAACTAGTGTGTAGCAGGGCACAGGAAGTTGTTCCTGTGGCACCTACACCAATTGAAGTGGAAGCTTATGATAGTGATCATGAAACTTCGGATCAAGTCACTACCAAACCTCGTAGGTCAACAAGGATGCGTACTACTTCAGAGTGGTACGTAATCCTGTCTTGGAAGTCATGTTGCTAGGCAACAATGAACCTACGAGCTATGGAGAAGCGATGGTGGGCCCAGATTCCGACGAATGGCTCGAGGCCATAAAATCCGAGAGAGGATCCATGTATAAAAACAAAGTATAGACTTTGGAAGAACTACTTGATGGTCGTAAGGCTGTTGGGTGCAGATGGATTTTAAAAGGAAGACGAACAATGATGGTAAGTGTCACCATTAAGAAAGCTCGACTTGTCGTTAAGATGTTTTCCGACAAGTTCAAGGAGTTGACTACGATGAGATTTTCTCACTCGTAGCGATGCTAAGAGTCTGTTGGAATTATATTAGCATTTACTGCATTTATTTATGAAATCTTGCAGATAGGATGTCAAAAACCATTGTTTCCTCGACGATTTTCTTGAGGAAAGGTTGTATGTGATACAACCAGAAGGTTTTGTCAATCCTGAAATATGCTAACAAGTATGCAAAGCTCCAGCAATCCTTCTAAGGACTGGAGTAAGCATCTCGGAGTTGGAATGTACGCTTTGATGAGATGATCAAAGATTTTGGGTTTTTACAAAGTTTATGAGAAACTTGTATTTCCAAAGAAGTGAGTGGGAGCACTATAGAATTTTTGATGAGTATATGTTGTTAACATATTATTGATCAGAAATGATGTAGAATTTCTGGAAAGCATACAGGGTTATTTGAAAAGTGTTTTTCAATGGAAAACCTGGATTAAGCTACTTGAACATTGAGCATCAAGATCTATAAGGATAGATAAAAAACGCTTAATAGTACTTTCAAATGAATACATACCGTGACAGGATTTTGAAGGAGTTCAAAATAGATCAACAAAGAAGGAGTTCTTGGTTGTGTTACAAGGTGTGAGTATTGAGTAAGACTCAAGACCTGACCACGGCAGAAGAGAGAGAAAGGACGAAGGTCGTCCCCTATGCTTTAGACGTAGGCTCTACAGTATGCTATGTTGTGTACCGCACCTGAAGTGTGCCTTGCCATGAGTTAGTCAAGGGGTACAAGAGTGATCCAGGAATGGATCACATGACATCGGTCGAACTTATCCTTAGTATCTAGTGGACTAAGGAATTATCTCGATTATGGAGGTGGAAAAAGAGTTCGTCGTAAAGGGTTACGTCGATGCAAACTTTGACACTAATCCAGATGACTCTGAGTAGTAAACCGGATTCTTATAGTAGAGCAGTTATTTTGAATAGCTCCAAGTAGCGCGTGGTAGCTGCATCTACAAGATGACATAGAGATTTGTAAAGCACACACGGATCTGGAAGGTTCAGACCCGTTGACTAAAAACCTCTCTCACAAGCGAGGTATGAACAAACCCCATGGGTGTTGGATTCATTACAATCACATAGTGATGTGAACTAGATTATTGACTCTAGTGCAAGTGGGAGACTGTTGGAAATATGCCCTAGAGGCAATAATAAAATGGTTATTATTGTATTTCCTTGTTCATGATAATTGTCTATTGTTCATGCTATAATTGTATTAACTGGAAACCGTAATACATGTGTGAATACATAGACCACAACATGTCCCTAGTAAGCCTCTAGTTGACTAGCTCGTTGTTCAATAGATGGTTATGGTTTCCTGACCATGGACATTGGATGTCATTGATAACGGGATCACATCATTAGGAGAATGATGTGATGGACAAGACCCAATCCTAAGCATAGCACAAGATCGTGTAGTTCGTTTGTAGAGCTTTTCTAATGTCAAGTATCGTTTCCTTAGACCATGAGATTGTGCAACTCCCGGATACCGTAGGAATGCTTTGGGTGTACCAAACGTCACAAGGTAACTGGGTGGCTATAAAGGTGCACTACAGGTATCTCCGAAAGTGTCTGTTGGGTTGGCACGAATCGAGACTGGGATTTGTCACTCCGATGACGGAGAGGTATCTCTGGGCCCACTCGGTAATGCATCATCATAATGAGATCAATGTGACTAAGGATTTGGCCACGGGATCATGCGTTACGGAACGAGTAAAGAGACTTGCCGGTAACGAGATTGAACGAGGTATTGGGATACCAACGATCGAATCTCGGGCAGGTAACATACCGGTGAACAAAGGGAATTGTATACGGGATTGATTGAATCCCCGACATCGTGGTTCATCCGATGAGATCATCGTGGAACATGTGGGAGCCAACATGGGTATCCAGATCCCGCTGTTGGTTATTGGCCGGAGAACGTCTCGGTCATGTCTACATGGTTCCCGAACCCATAGGGTCTACACACTTCAGGTTCGGTGACGCTAGAGTTGTTATGGGAAATAGTATGTGGTTACCGAATGTTGTTCGGAGTCCCGGATGAGATCCGTGACGTCACGAGGAGTTCCGGAATGGTCCGGAGACGAAGATTTATATATGGGAAGTCCTTATTCGGTCGCCGGAAGTATTCGGGGGTCTATCGGTATTGTACCGGGACCACCGAAAGGGTTCCGGGGGTCCACCGGGAGGGTCCACCTGCCCCGGAGGGCCCTATGGGCTGAATATAGAGGGGAACCAGCCCCTAGGTGGGCTGGGCGCCAAACCCCCCTAGGGCCCATGCGCCTAGGGTTTGGGGGAAACCCTAAAGGCCCCCCCCCTTGGCTTGGGGGGCAAGCCTCCCCCTTGGCCGCCGCCCCCCTCTAGATCCATCTGGAGGGGGCCGGCCCCCCTCTCCCTTGCCCCTATAAATAGAGGGGGGTGGGAGGGCAGCCGGACGACATCCAAGGCGCAACCCTCCCCCTCCCCAACACCTCCTCCTCCTCCCGCGAAGCTTGGCGAAGCTCTGCCGGAGAACCACGAGCTCCATTGCCACCACGCCGTCGTGCTGCTGGAGTTCTCCCTCAACTTCTCCTCTCCCCTTACTGGATCAAGAAGGAGGAGACGTCCCCGGGCTGTACGTGTGTTGAACGCGGAGGCGCCGTCCGTTCGGTGCTAGATCGGATCTTCCGCAATTTAAATCTCCGCGAGTACGACTCCATCAACCGCGTTCTTGTAACGCTTCCGCTTAGCGATCTTCAAGGGTATGAAGATGCACTCCCTCTCTCTCGTTGCTAGCATCTCCTAGATTGATCTTGGTGACACGTAGAATTTTTTTGAATTATTGCTACGTTCCCCAACATAAACGGCCATGGGGGTCCTCGGCCCAATCCAACTGATCGGGAGACGACATGGTGAGTACCCCCTAGTCCAGGACACCGTCAACGGTGTTACATCTACCGCAAGGCCGACGGCGGATCCCGACGGCATGGCGCCGTGGAGGTTCGGCGATGGGCGCGTCTGGAGATAGACTGGCACAGGAGGAGGAAACTGTCTGGCGTCATGGTGGCATTGATGGCAGAGAGGCCTGGCAAGTCGGTGCATCAGTTCTGCTCTGAGGATTGACCGAGGGAAGATGGAGGTGATGGCCCTTGCAGCGTGCGGTGCTCACTGGGAGCGTGTCAGACCGGGGTGGGACCCAATCCAGGTAGTGGCTTGGATGGGACACCCGGCTTTAGATGTTAGGCTTTGGTGCGATGTCTGTTTGGTATTAGGCCCAGACATTCGGCACACCTTCATCAAGGGGATAGGAGTAGCTACAGCGTTGCTAAGATGATGGCTTCAGACTTATTGATGTATCACCTTGTATGGTCTTTGTGAATAATTAATAATATGGCTGCATGCATCGTTCAGATGCAGAGGCCGAGGGTCCATCCTCCTTTTCTAAAAAAAAACTCTTTGTCATGTAAGTATAATGTAATTACACGAAGAAGCTTTTGGCCGCCGCCACTTTGGTTCCTGTTTTCGGACGAGACTTGCGTACTCCTCGCGCATGCGCCCATCCGTACTCCCGTATACGTGGCTTGATTTGATTGGAACAAAATAAGGCCCGGCCCCACCCCCTTAAAATCAGGGGAAGAGATGATTAGATTAGAACAAAAAAAGAAAAAAAAGACAGCCGTAGGATGAAGTGAAAGCACGGATAGGAGCATGGGGAGGTAGCATGCAAGCCGGATCCCCTGTTTTCACCAGAAGGATCTATCGTTTGGATCTATTGTTTGGCTCGATTGAGATGGACAAAGAGAATGGGTTTTTTCTTTGCAAATGTGAAGTGGGGTTGTCGTCTATGCGTCGGATGCAGATCAGACGGTCGAAAATGGTGAAGGGTCAAAAATGATTATAAGATTTTCCGGCCGCGCCAAAGTCGGCGAAAAGCAATGCGGGGTTCGAAACTTAGTACAAAGTTGAGTCATCTATTTTGAAACGGAGGGAGTAAAATCGAAAATGAAAAAATGTGGAGACGCGGCCACTCCTCTCCCCCGATGCGCCGCCGCCCCCCGTCCCCCCTGCTCCGCCTCCGCTCCCAGCCTCTCCCCCTCGGCGTTCGCGCCTCCGGATCGAAGCCCACGACGGCGGCGTTCCCAGATCGGCAAAGCGCCACCCCATCGGATCGTCGTCACTGCTGACGGCCGCCTCCTCGTCAAGGAAGCGCGGCTTCCAGCCGGCGGCGACCAAGGCAAGGGAGGCCCGCGAAGAAGTTGCTCCTGCTCCCGCGGCCGACGGCGGCCGTGACGAAGCTGCTCCTGCTCCAGAGGGGCGCCTCTGCCCCCGCGTGTTCCACCGGGAGAGGAGGAGAGGATCCTCCGCGTGATCTTCTTCTTCTCGGCCGACGATGCATCCTCCTCCTCCGCCGCGTCATGGGCGCTCACCACGGAAGGTACAGCGCGCGCTCCGCCTCTCCCTCTGCCGAATCCATCTCCACAGCTGATGATGTTTGCCCCTTGCTGCCCAATCTCGGGCGACCGCAGGGGAGGTGCCGCTGGAGCTCAATCTGGCATTCAACGCCGCGGACGGCCGGCCACATCCCCTCCCCTGTGGGTTTCGCCTGGGCGGGCGTCTCCTACTCTTCCCGGACCTCACGGTCCAGGCCATGTACGTCCTGTCCTCCCCCTCCCCCTCCCCCTTCTCCATTCTAGAACCCACTGTTCTTTCTCGACTGGATTATTGGGAGGCTGATGCCTGGCCTCTCGACTGAATTCCTTGCTCCACCCATAATTTTCAGTGACTAATCTCTCTCTCCTTGTTTGTGTGCAGCACAAGTCTGCCCTACATGATGCCTGGCAGGCTAACCTAGCAGGATGCATGTGCAACAGACTGAAACAAGCAGCCTACACTGTCCTCAAATCCCCTGTTTCTTCTTTCACAGCTCTGCTCTCCAACAGCTTGCACGGCTCCATCACCGCCGAGATCATCAACTGCAACAAGCCGACAGCAATTTATGCGTGCCACCAGTATGCCATCTACTTCTTTTTATGCTACTTCATTGGGCTTGTTTTGTTTGCTTGGTTGTAGGTTGATGAATAAGGCTGCTGAAAAATAAAATTCGGGTGTTTTGGTTGTGCATCTGTTCAGTTATCTGAGCCAACTCTACCTGCTGAGATTATTATTGGTGTGGGCAACCACCAGTACGTGTATGAGCAGCTTAAGGTTATCTTATGCATGATTGTGTGCTGTCCATCATGATGGCTGGACTCGTTCATGAATGTCCATCTTTTCCACCGCAGGGGAGATGCACATTTTGAAACCATGACTCCCCTTTTTCTCTTCTTGTGTACCACTCGGTGAAGTGGCCTGCACTCCTGTTCCTAAGAGTTGTTGAAATTTTGTATTTGGTTGCCATGCAAACCGAACTGGCCCGTACTCCTGTTCACCGGTCTTTTGTTTAGCATGGATTGTATGCCCTGTTTCCAGTACTTATGGTAGTTCTAGGGCATTGTTTGATACTTGCTAGCATGATTGACTTTTCCGTTGAGTAGCTAACCACTACCTGGTTGTTTGAACCAATGGTTGGTTAGATCCTGTAGGCTGAGTCTATGGTCTGTTTAGGTTGCTATTGTGGTCTGGTTGTTCTCTAATAAGAACATATATTTTTCTTGCTTGTGCATTCAACTGAAGCTATTGCTTATGTGTGTACTGTTTCTCTGCCTCGGCCTCCCGTGGATGAGCTGATGATGAGGTACGCCCTCCTCTCCTTCCTTCCCCTTCCTGTCGCCCAAACAGTGACTAGTGTGTATGCTGCATTTTTATTACGCCTACTCAGAGAAATCACAAGTTGAGGATTGCTAGGTAGTTAGTTGCATGGTGAAATTGACTTGGCTTAGAATCTGGTGGTAGCTTGTCATAGATGATATAGTTCCCTCAATGAAGAACTCTTATGGCATTTTTAGATGAATGAATCAGATTGCAAATTTGTTTGATTTTTTTCTTTCTATTTTTTTTTTCAAAAAAGGAGGTTAAACCCCCAGCCTTTGCATCAATATGACGCACACGGCTATTTTTATTAATTATTCAGCAGAGTACTGCAAATTTGTTTGATACTCACACCTGATTGTTGATTCGTTCACTATATATATGTTGGTGTCGAACATCCTGATCCTTGTTTGGTGAAACAGCAGTTGTTTTATTTTGGTTTGAGTTCCTATATTGGTGCAGAGATATGATTGAAAATAAATGTGCTTAGAGCATCTCCAACGGCCGCACAAAAATTCCGCGCCCAATAAACGTTATAGCGCGCCACTGTAGGACTTTTAATGCGTCGGGACCAACTTTGCTTTAGCAGGCGCCCAAAAACGCGCGCCCAAAAAGCAGACGGTGCAAATTGTGAAGCGCGCGCAATCCGGCGCCCCAAATATGCTGCGCGCGATAGCGTTTTTCAGCGCGCGCCCAAAAACTTTTAGCGCTACAGCTTCTGCTGGAGCTGTCCGGCGCCCAAAAAAACAAACTTTTAGTGCGCGGAGCTCTTTTTGGGCGCCTGTTGGAGATGCTCTTATGTACCGGACTGCCAGTTCACATTTCAACATGGCTGGTTTGTTGTATCTTAGGTTGCCGATAGATTCCTGGATGGCCAGATTTGATAGCTAGCTTGATTGTTTCTCACGTTTTATCAGGGGATGTCCTTTGCCCAATTCCATGGCTGATTGTGTGTTATTTCGTGTGGACGGGTACAGAATTGCAGGCACGGAGGGGTTGTACACGGAGCTGCAGGGGAAGATGATGGGCAATAAGGCCACAGAGTAAGCGCTCATCTTTGTCGAGGAGTGCGGACTCACCAGCCTTCTCACGCCGGATCAGTTCCTCAACGAGCGGGAGAGTATGCTCCAGGGGATCTCTTCCTCCTGCGCGCCTGGTGAGAACGCTTTGTCTGTAACTCCCCTTCTAATGATACTCTTGTGGTTTGTATTTGTAAGTGATGGTGTCAAGCTTCAGTTGTCAGTTGTGTGGGGCAGCTAAATTGTGAGTTTAACATGGCTGTATAATTGTAGGATCATTACGTCTTTGATAGTTCATTCACTGTGACTGCTTCAGTCGCTTTCATGACTTGCTGCAATCTTCCTTGCTTATTTCTTAAATTTCTCCACTCAATTATAATGCTAATTTCCATAATGGAGCCTTTAATCATACTTATAATCTTCAGCTTTCAGCATTATATCTTTGAAGCACTGCTGTTTCCTTTACCTCCCGCCTTGATTTGTTTGACCTTCTGCATTGAGCTCCTGATGCAATTATGATTTGGGCTGCTGTGTGTCGTGAAGATAGTAATACGATCGATGATTTACAAGTAATTTATTTATTGCACTCCACTTGTTTTACATATGATTTTTGATGCGTTAAAACTGTTGTTGTGGTTCAGATGCTTGGCAAGATTGATGTTGTTGGTGGCACAAGTGGCAAGGCGCTGAAGAGAGAAGGAAGTGCATGCTGAAGGACGTGCTTTGTGTTGCGAAGTGCTAATTGATGGATGGATATGGCTGGTGATAGATATGTGTTGTGTACTTAGTAGATAAAACGGCTTGGTTTTATTTGTCATGAACCTCAAGTGTTGGAAATCGATGTAGATGCATTTCCCAGCTCTTGTTTATGTTGGGCTGGGCAATGAGATGAGCAAGGGCGATACTAGAAACATGCATGCCACCGTAAATTTCTGCATTTCTTAAGTGAAGTGGAGGAATTTAAGAAATATGATTCATGGAATGACCATGCATCACTCTGTGAAATGAAATGAAATGAAACGAAATGCAAGTTGTTGAGTCAAGCAGGAGTGAAGAAATGAGCCTTATTTTCAAGCGGAGCTGAATAACATATATTGTGGATCATGAATTGCTAAGAGACAAATAAGCATATCTCTAGCTTCATTCACGCCAAGCCAAAGAGATAGCAACATATAGCAGCCAATGATCTCAATGCAAGCTAGCACAGTGGGCATATACACTGGGACTGGAACTGGCACAAGACGAGCAAATTAACTGATGTTATCAAGACTAGAAATGTCATCCAGTCAATAATGTCATCAAGAGTAGAAATATCTCAAAGATCCCGCCCATAAGCATAATACATGCAACTGAATACATCATCTAGCTCATAACATACTTGTGAGGTCCACCACAAAACATAAATCATCGATTTGTGAAGTAAAAGCATGCATTCTCTGGCGCAACTTTCAGAATAAGAGGCGGCACTCATGCGGCGGCGGCGGAGGGGATGACGACGGGGGCGGCTGAGGAGGCAGGAGCAGCAGGCCTCCCCCTGTTCCTGTTCTGGAGGTAGAGGACTGCCCTCAGTGTGAGCTGCAGCAGGTTGGTCACTATCCCTGTAATGTTGGGTGCCTGCATGCGATAGGCACAGCAAAGAGATGATGATATATCTTCAGTAAGCCTACCAGCTACTGTAGGTAGGACAAGTAGAGGGCAATGGTGTGTGTGTTGTCTTTACCAGGACGTAGTCGTTCCGTCATATATCTTCAGCCTGCCCCCAGCGCCGGAGACGCTGCCGGCGCACCGACGGCGGAGCCCAGCCGGCACGGCTTCTGGGCATGGAAGGAGAGGTTCGTCATCACCTACAACCCTCCCGACTTCGGAGACGACGAGGTCGCGGCCGTGGACGCCGACGAGTGCAGCAGGTGCGGCTTTCTCTGTGTGGGGTCTCTGGCCGGGTTCCTCGTCTTTCTCGGCTCCCTGCTTCTCCTGCTCTTCTTCCATCAGCCGTCCCAATCCGCCATTGGATCGGTGGTCTACGTGGCCACGCGCGTCCTCGCCATGGCGGGCATGCTTGTCGGGTTTTGCTCGGCCGGCCTCTTTCTTGACCTTTGCGACAGGATGGATAAGGGTGATAAACATGCAGAGGTGATTATAGACAGGATGATGTAGAATTTTTTTTGAACAGGTTGATGTACTCCTCCCTAGTAAAATACCACTTCATATTCCAGACGTACCCGATTGCTGTGAGGGACAGAGAGGCAGCATCAGATGATCTTGTTAATGTGTAAATTCAATCAAATTGTATCATGTACTCATCCATATATGTGTTTCTGAATTACATAGTTTTGCTAAACAGATTACAGATGTATACATCAACTGATAAACATACTTGAGATCCACCATAGAGATAAATCATCGATTTGGTAGTCTAAATCAACGAGCAGATGCTTCTCGCTCAAGGGAAAGATTAGGAGACGTGCAGTTTTGCAGAGGACAGACACAGAAGCGGCACTCATGCGGCGGCGGCGATGACGACGGGGGCGACGGAGGCAGGAACAGCAGGCCTTCCCCTATTCCTGTTCTGGAGGTAGAGGACAGCCCTCAATGTGAGCTTCAGCACGGTTGTCATGATCCCTGTAATGTTGGGTGCCTGCATGCGATAGGCACAACAAAGAGACGATCCCCACGATACGTTCCAGGTAAGTGGTAATGGCGTGCTCTCGCGACTGCGAGCCCCGCCAGCGCCGCCCGCCCCAGCCCATACTGGCGGCCGCCGCTCCGGCTCCGTCGGCCACCCAAGCTCTGCGCTTCCCCGCCACCCCTGCCGCTGCCCTGCAGTGGGGCTTCCCTGCTGCTGCCACCGTCGTTGCTCCGTCCCCAGATCTAGATCGGGAGCTGCAGACCCCACCCCCTCCGCCGCCGGGGCGGCCGGTCAGGCCTGCTGACGACGTGGATTTCGTCCCCGAGACGCCGCCCGAGCTCCTGCGCGCCGCGGCTTCCGCTTCTGGCGGCGCGGTCCCATTCAATGCGGGCGATGGCGTGCCGTGCGGGGGCGGCATTAACTCTGGCCTGCCCGCGGGCGGGTGGTTGGCCTGCTTCAAGAGGGTGGAGGGCGAGGCGCATTCAACGCGCGCGCCTGCTCCGCAGTCCGACGAGGGGCTCGAGGGAGGATGGGTCACCGTCGGGTCAAATCGGCCGCGCCGAGCTCGCCAACCATGGTGTTACCGCCCTCGCCCTGCTCCAAGCGTGGCGAACTCGAGGGCGCTGCTCTCGCTTCCAGAATCGCTGTTGTGAGCCCGCAGGTGGCCCTGCTCTGTTCTCCGGCACGCATGGCCACTCCATCCCCAGCTGGCTCGCGTCCTCCTGGGTTCGAAGCTTCGCCAACACCGCCCCTTCTATCCAGCACGACGCCCAGGCGTACGCCCCCCCTGATGCCCGGGGCTGCTATGGTGGAGAGCTCAATTCCAACGGGATTGGAGGCTCTGTTTCAGCCAAGGCAGCAGCCTCTGCTTCCCTCGCCGGCTTCCTCCCCAGTCAAGGCCCCAACGCGCAGGCGCAAGACCCTGGCTGGCATGCACATCACCACCAATGGTGGGTTCTCGCTGAGGCGCAACAGTGCGCGGATCATGGCTCGCGGCGCTGGCTTTGCCACTGCCATGGCCAAGGAAGCGCAGGGGCTGCTCTGCCGCTCGATTGGCATTGTACAAGACGGGGAAGATATCACAGACAAGACGCTGAAGGCATTCGAAGACCAGTTCAAGGAGCAACTCCCAGAGGCGGTCATGGCAGCCTTGCGAGGCTTGTTCAAAGTTGATGATGTTGTTGCTGGAGAGGTGGAGGAGGCCCTAATCAACCACGGGGGTGAGGCTGCGATTGACCATGAGGCCACGGCAACGGCGCCGTCTGCCTAGGTCTCTGTTGTCTGCCATTGGGTTCCATAGTTCCTTATGATAGAACAATATTATGTGGTTCAGTCTACGTACTGTAAGGGGTTGTTCATGGATGCATGCTTGGATGCCATGACAGTGAGGTGGGTCGAGTGTAGAGACCACCTGATGCTATTTTGGTGTTTGTCTATGCTTCCTGTGTGGAATGCGTGGCAGAGAAGCCCAAATTGTCTTGTGGGCGATGCTTTTAGCCGGGCTGTGGCTGTGTTAGGGTCTGTGCTAGTTTCCATATGTTAGGAGAAAACATCAACTTTCTTTGCTGGAATGTAAGGGGCCTAAACTGTGTCAATCGGCGTTCCACCGTTTATGAAACCATTGCAGCAACAACCTGTCATGTTGCCTGCCTACAGGAGACCAAACTTGATCATATGGACCAATTCATTGCCTCTTACCTGGGTGGTAATAGGCTGCGCAGCTTTGCTCATCGGCCAGCTACTGGCACTAGGGGTGGCATACTGATGTTATGGGACGACAATGCTGTCCAGATTTCCGACGTGGTCAGCACCGTCTACTGTCTCTCGGCCATGGTTCTCATACGTGCAACTGGGAATATGTTCAAGATCACTACGGTGTATGGCCCAACTGAACCTTCTTGCAAAGACGCATTCTTTGCGGAACTGCTCGCCCAAAAGCCAGCGCCCGGGACCAAATGGCTCGCGTTGGGCGATTTCAATCAAATCTATCGCGCTAGGGACAAAAATAAGAGGAATATCAATCGCTCACGCATCAACCGTTTTCGCAACGCCCTTCATGCTTGTGAGCTCAACGAAATACATCTTCAGAACCGCAAGTTCACTTGGAGCAATGAAAGAGATAACCCGACTCTGTGCAAGTTAGATGCATTTTTTTTGCAACGTTGACTGGGACACTTCCTTCAGCACTCACGTGTTGCATGCCCTCTCCTCGTCGCTGTCCGATCACTGTCCCCTTCTTCTTGCGGATGATAGTGGGCCCCGTAGGCCTCGAACCTTCAAATTTGAGAATTTTTGGACGTCCATGCCGGGATTTAATGAGGTGGTGCTTAACGCTTGGAATGAAGATTGCCATCATTTAGAGCCTTATCAGAGGCTTTTTCACAAGCTCAAGAAGACAGGGCTAAGACTCACCGAATGGAGTAGGAAATTATTCTCCAAGTCTAAAGTGCACCTCCATGCCGCTCTGCTCGTGATCCTTCGGCTGGACACCGCTCAAGAGGGGCGTGCGCTCTCCATCCCTGAGCAAGATCTGCGGGCCAAGCTCAAACGGAGGGTCGTGAGCTTGGCGGTATTAGAGAGAGCAAGAAAGAAGCAATGTGCGAGAATTTCCAATCTGAGAGAGGGTGACGCAAACACCAAATTCTTCCACCGGAGGGTAAACGCGAGGCGTAGGAAGAATCACATTCACAGGATACAACACAACAATGGTTGGGTTACGGACCATCAACAAAAAGAGAACTTGATCTATGAGCACTTTTCCAATGTTCTGGGAAAAGGGACTAGAAGGTCCATGGACTTCAATTGGGGAGAAGCACCTTCACTGGCATCTTCTTGTTGGCCCATCATCAAAGTGGACTTGATGAATGTCATCCACTGTTTCAACACCCTCCACACGACCAACCTCAAGTGGCTTAACTCGGCGAACGTGGTGCTTCTCCCCAAGAAGGAGGGAGCAGAAGGGATCTCTGACTATAGACCTATAAGCCTCATCCACGCCGTTCCTAAGATCATAGCTAAGGTGCTTGCCAACCGCCTTGCCCCTCACATGCACTCGCTCATCTCCAATGCGCAAAGTGCTTTCATCAAAAGGAGAAGTATTCACGACAACTTCATGTATGTGAGGGGTCTTGCTCGCATGCTGCACAAAAGTAAAACGCCTTCACTCCTCTTCAAGCTCGACATCCGGAAGGCATTTGACTCGGTCCGATGGGAGTACATCATTGACCTTCTGTAGAGAAGAGGGTTCCCACCCAAGTTTCGCAACTGGATCACCGCCCTGCTCCATACGTCCTCATCAAGGACATTGCTCAACGGAGTGGCCGGTCCTCCGGTCTTGCATGCATGTGGCCTTCGACAGGGGGACCCTATCTCACCGTTGCTATTCGTCATCGCGATTGACCCGCTGCAGAAAATCCTCAACCTTGCAACCACCCATGGTCTCTTCCATAAGATTCGAGGACGGAGGGAAATATTCCGCACTTCCCTCTACGCCGATGATGCGGCGGTTTTCATGGCCCCTATCAAGGAAGATATTGAGAACCTCTCAAAGGTGCTCACCTGCTTTGGCAACGTGTCGGGCCTATGCACCAACTTTCAGAAGAGCTCGGTTGTCCCAATTCGTTGTGAGGCTATTGATCTAGATGCGATTCTTGCTAGCCTGCCGACCACCAAGGTTGCCTTCCCCATCAAATACTCGGGTCTACCACTCTCGGTTTGGCAGCTTCGAAAAGGGGATTTCCAGTTCCTTGAAGATAAGGCGGCGGCACGGCTTGTGCCGTGGGATGGGCAAAACATCACGACCATGGGGCGATGTGCTCTTGTCAAGTCAGTCCTCACTTCGCAGCTGATCTACCACATCATCTCCCTCAACCCTCCTGCCAGCACACTTCATAACTATAACAAGATCCAGAGGGCTTTCCTTTGGGCGGGCACGGACAAGGCCACCGGGGCCAAGTGTAAAGTGAGTTGGCGCAACGTTTGCCGCGCAACCGACCTTGGGGGTCTTGGTGTCATCGACCTCACCAAGTTTGCGCGGGCGCTAAGACTTAGATGGCTATGGTTCGAATGGAAGGATCCATCTAAGATGTGGGTTGGCCTTGACAACCCTTGCGACAAGATGGACCGAGCTCTCTTCTACGCATCTTCGCACATCATCATTGGCAATGGGGCCCGTGCACCTTTCTGGGATTCACCTTGGATCAATGGGGTGGCGCCCTTGGACTTGGCACCACTCATTTTTGATATCTCCTCGAGAAAAAAGTGGAAGGTGCGTGAGGCCATGCATGGCGATGCTTGGCTTGAAAAAATTAGGCTGCCCATGGACTGGAGAATGGAGCACATTACACAAATTGTGACTCTCTGGGCTCGCTCTCGGTCTATTCACCTTCTGGACGGAATCGAAGATGACATCATATGGAAGCATACGACAAGCGGTCACTACTCCGCGACCTCGGCATATAAGGCTCAATTCCTTGGCGCCACGCGATCACCCATGGGCCAGACGATCTGGAAGGTCTGGGCGCCCTCAAAAGTCAAATTTTTTGCATGGCTTGCAACTCAAAACCGACTTTGGACGGCGGATAGGCTCCAGAAGCGAGCTTGGCCAAATTGCGGTTTATGTCCTCTTTGCAAGCAGACTAATGAAACGGTGGATCATCTCTTCTTCAAGTGTCGTTTCACTAGGAGGCTTTGGGGCATGATCAAGGATTGGCTTGGGCTAGACGGCATGGACACTTATCGCTGGAATGACGAGCGCTCCATCAAGAATTGGTGGATCAACATGTCCGAGAAGAACGTGGCAAATCGGAAGGCAATGGCAACCCTCACCATGTTGTCTTGTTGGAATATTTGGTGCGAGCGAAATGCTAGGGTGTTCCAACAAAAATCGACGCTGCCATCCATCATTTTTGGTAACATCAAGAATGAGGCTAGGCTTTGGATCGCCGCCGGCGCGAAGCACTTGGGAAACATCATGCCGCGAGAGTAGAATCTATGTATCTTATCTTGCTTTTCTGTTGTAAAAGCAACTCTAAACTTCTTCTTAATTAATGGATGAGGCAAATCTTTTGCCTCCGTTTCGAAAAAAAAACAAAGAGACGATCTTCAGCAAGCCTACCAGCTACTGTAGCTAGGAGAAGTAGAGAAGGGATGCAATTGTGTGTTGTCTTACCAGGACGTAGTCGTTGCGTGGTGTGGAGATGAATCCGTACCCTGTCCATATCCCGGCGCTTGTCAGGTTCCCAGCTAACTGCGCCAGGTGCTGTAGCTTGACGAACCTTCGAAACTTAAGACTAGCGCGAGAAGTCACTCTTGACATAGCAACATATAACTGACCGTGCGAGAAGACAGGTTCTGGCAAATAAATGCAAACCTTTGATAGCGCCTGACCCTGGCTCTCATTAATAGTCATGACGTAACATAATTAACCAACAGGAGATTGACGATGACTTTGGTCCCTCAAAAGAGATAGTAGGCTTCGGACATAATTAACAAGGGAAAAAAAAATTATTTTGGTCGTTTTGAAGAATAAAAGGCTATCCACAGTAAAACGTACACTTACTATACAACAGTATGTCCAGATCAACTGCTTCATAAAATTTTTGTTACATACTAAATGGCTACGGAGGAATAACGAATTGAAACAAGGGAATGGCTTGCATTACAAGGGCATGAACTCCTCATCGATCACCTTGTAGTGCTTCTTGGCGTCGTACTGCTGCACGATGAGCACGGAGGCGGTGGTGGAGAAGTCCGACGAGGCTAGGATGTCGCCGACGGGCCCGAGCTCCAGGCACTCTGCCCACTCCTCCAACCCCTCGGTGAGCACCGAGTTGCGGTCCCTTCCCTTCCCCACCACGAAAAGCCGGTAGTCCCCCTGCATCCCCCGCAGCACCGCCACCAGCTCCGCCCCGTCCGCCACGTGCTTCTCCAGGTAGCCGACGGACTTGTTGCCGGCGACGTGCTTCCGGTAGAACTCGGCGAAGAACTTGTCGTCCGCCTGCGCCTGCAGCTCCTCCTGCCCCGTCGTAGTCCCCGCTAGAGGCATGTGCCGCTTGCTCTTGGACTCGAAGAGGCTCGTCCGCGCCTTGGCCCGCGCCTGCGCCGTCGCGTTCTGCACCACCCGTAGCGCCGTCAGCCGCACCGAGGCCTGCTGCTTGCACATGAAGGACGCCAGCGTCAGCGCCTCCCGGTCGTCCGCGCCGCCGATGAAGAGCACCGCCACGGAAGCCTGCGCCGTGCTATCTGGACGCTGCTGCTTGCCGAGGCCGCGGTCCACGATGATCCCCACCGAGCATGGCGCTAGCTGTAGCACCTTCTGGTTCACCAGCCGGAACCCGAAGTGGCCGCCGTCCATGGTGCCGTCCAGGCACTGTGCCTTGTGGAACGGCACCAGGATGAGCGCTGCCATGGCGTCCTCGGCGCAGATGCACAGGTCACTGTGCATGTCCGGGAACGACGACAGCGCCAGCAGCCGGCGCACCTTCACCTTGCCGCCCTCGCCGCCGCACTCCGCCTGGTACGCGTCTAGCGCCTCGCCGATCAGCTTCCGCATCTCCGACACCTCCTCGTCCACCACTGTCACGCCGTCCAACCCACCGCTTTTCACGATCGAAGACGCCGTCTGGTCCGTCAGCTGCACCATGTCCACGGCGTAGCACGCGATCTCGCCGTTGCCGGCGCCCCACCGGAGCGACTCCATGAGGAAGGCGAGGGCGGGCACTTCCTGCGGGCCGCGGAGGCCGGCGACGAGGCGCAGCTCGGTGGACGGGTCGTGGTGCTGGAGGCCCATGAGGCGCCACTGCACGCTCCGGCGCGCCCAGGACGCGATCCCGATCCCCACCATGGGCGTGACGGCGACGTTGAGCGCCACCACGAAGATGATGGCCATGAAGGACTTGTCGGTGATGATGCCGGCCTCGAAGGCGGCGAGCGCGCAGTAGATGTGGAAGTAGCCCTTGACGTTGAGCAGCATGCCGAGCGCGAGCGCCTCGAGCCAGCCGAGGCCCCGGAGCAGGCCGACGCCGGTGCAGCCGACGAGCTTGCCCAGCGTGCCCATGGAGGTGGCCAAGAAGACCTTCCACCAGGGGAAGGGCAGCTGCATGACGTAGGCGCGGAGGCCCTCGTCGGGCTTGAGGCCCGCGACCTCGATGTCGTCGGTGGTCTGCCGGAGCGAGAGGCAGACGTGGGCGACGTAGAGCGGCAGCACGAAGGAGGAGAGCACGAAGTTGATCTTGCTGACGAGCAGCCGCGACACCCGGCCGTCGCTGGGGAAGGCGAGGCCGACGAGGAAGGCGGCCATGTTGATGTCGAGGCGGAGCACGGAGATGAACCAGCAGAGCGTGGCGGCCACGAGCGCGACGAGGGAAAGGTCGAAGCCGCGCATGCGCCGGCCCTCGGGGTTGCGGCCGTCCACCCACTCGGCCATGGCCCGGGACATGAAGGCGGACATGACGACGACCGCCAGGACGGACGCCGTGAGCGCGGGCTGCGCGAAGGGCGCGGCGTCGGCGTCGGCGTCGCTGTCGCGCCAGACCATGGTGCCGAGCGCGATGAGCAGGGTGGTGAGCATGTCGGAGGTGATGCCGGCGCCGACGGCGAGGCGGCCGACGTTGGTCTTGGCGATCTTGAGGTCGGTGGCGAGGCGGGTGAGGACGGGGGAGGCGGTGTTGGCGAGCGCGGCGGCGAGGCCGAGGAAGGCGCGGAGGGAGCGCTCGTGGACGATGCCCGTGTGGGTACGAGCGGTGGAGGTGATGGCGCCGTGGCAGAGCGTGACGAGGACGCAGGTGGAGGCGATGCCGGCGTAGGCGACGACGGCGTCGGCGGCGGGGCTGTCGAGGAGCGAGAAGGGGTCCATCTCGACGCCGAGCGCGAAGAGGTAGGGCGCGAAGATGAAGCCGCCGATCTTGCCGAACACCAGGCTGATGGCGTTGGTGATGGAGAGGACGCGGAACTGCGCGAGGATGATGCCCAGCTGCCATATATCGATCGCCATTGACGACAGGGAAGGAACGTCAATGGCGATCGCCAACAGAGAGAGACAGAGAGAGAAATTAAGAAACGGAATTAATTAATGGCGATCGTGGAGGAGGCGTACGAGGAGGTCGGAGAAGACGCGGGGCTGGTAGGCGTTGCGGAGGAGGGCGTACAAGATCTTGCTGGTGACGAGGATGACGCCGAACTCGAACAGCACCGTGTTGTAGTTGGCCGACAGCACGCTGCTCGTCATCGAGCAATCCATGGCGCGCGGCCTCCCGCTGCTCTTCTTGAATCCAATCCAATCCAATCCAATCCAGGATCGATCCTCTTCTTCCAACGATTCCTCTTGGATTACACCCACACCCACACGGCGCGCTGCGTGCCAGCTAACAAAACCACTTTATTTTATTTTGGATTCCATCGACGAAGAACAGCAGGAAGAAGATTAATTGACTCTGGTTTGATTGATTTGACCATGAACAGGGGAACATGGGAGATTGCAGTGCTCGCGTGTGTGGAAGAGAGCATTTTGCGGGGGGAATTATTGCATGCGAACTGCTTTCTCTTCCCTTTTCTGAAACTCTCGAGCTGCTAGATATCATGCTGCATTCAGGTCAGATAAATATAGCACCCTGATTTTTTGCCACGACATCCTCTAACTTAGGGAAAATGTTATTCTGCAGTGGGTGCTTAGAGATGTTTAGAGAGAAACGAGAGAGACGATGGAATGAACAGTTTTCTCATTGATTGAAGATTAGGGGTATATATACCCAGTACAAAGGCGGTTTACAAAAAGAGGCAGTTGTCAAAGAGACAACCTACATAGCAGGGATTAACATATTAATTAACTTAATTAATTCATAACACTCCCCTAATCAATGCTTGTCCTTGTGAGTATGCAATGCTTGTCCTTGTCATTGGTTGGTCGATGGACTGGATATGTAGTCTAATTCGCAATCCCCTTTGTGACATATTCAGTTTGTGACATTTTATAATTGATCAATCTGTAATCCCTAATTCTTTTTAATTAAAAATTCAGGAGGCGAAGCTCTCTTTTATGATTTTGTGATGTTCTTGTTGATTGTGCCTTCAGTATGTCTCCCTAAACTCTAGCTCGATCGTGAGAGAGAGAGAGAATTCAGAGAGGAAGAACACGCAGAGACACTGAAGTTTTTTTGTGCTGCGCTCTACATCTGCAGCTTTTCTGTTTTACCCTTTTTATTCATCAAGAGTACACGATCGTGCCTGAGCAACGTGCTCCACTACTGACCACGTCCATCCCCATGATCCGAGCTTCGTGCTGGGCCTACTACGACTAAGCCAAGGCGCACAAAACGCAACCAATTCAGAGAAGGGCGAGGGAGACAGGGTTTAAGCCAACACAGTATCCTCGGTGGCTTCAGCAAGTAGTAATGCAATAGGCTAATGTTTGATTAGTGAAATTTGTGCAGCAAATAGTAGTGCAGCAGGCCACGGTGTGTGATATTTGTAGTGCAATGGATGCTGAAATCTGTGTGCTATTTGTATGTGCAATGTGCAGGCTGTGTGCAACTTCATGTGCAATTTCAGAATAGAATACTACTGTATCTAGCTCTGAATTACAAGAGATTGTCAACACTTATATATTCAATGTACAAGTTCTGAATTAGAGTTGATTATGACCACTTTTTGTAAACATCCTTATATGTTTGTATTGTGTCCAAGAAGTTGTCATCTTTCCGAAGACAAAGTACGGGTTGAGTAAGCTGTTTGGTGTTGGAATCGGCGAGGTTGGTCATGTTGGTGGTATTCTCTTATGTGCACGCCTCTGAACACCCATCAAGGGGGAATGGTATGTTTCGATAATCCAATGATCAATTTCTGGTGGTACGTCATATTTTTCGTGGTAATGATGGTGTGTTTCCTTTTAGTTTTTGTCATGGTACTACCTTGTTCCTAACTTTGAAAAAAGAACCGATCAAGAGCATTAGTGAAACAACCTCTATCCAAAGAGAAAGGGTTAATCATGGATCTTCATAACTGATGCAAAGAATCTTCTAACTGTTTAGTAGCTCTGAGAGACAATTAACCCATTTGAGGTTGGGATATGCAATTTATGCCCTATATAGTAAGCTAGAGGGCTCTTTCTGATTCTTTGTGTGTGTATAGATACGCAGGTTCTTAGCAATGAGCCGTTCTGGTTAATTCTTATGCATGTGGTTGCTATGCCTCTCTTAGTATTTCTGTGATTTTTCATGCATTTAGTTCTGCTTCCTATCCAAACATGGTGTTCAGTTCACTATCTTTTGTTGTGCACAATGCTTGGATATGCCCTACGGAGAATTCTCAAAATTCTTATTCTTTGAATTGTTTAGCTTAGGAGCATTTGTTGTACGTAAGCACATACAGAAATAAGATTTTATCTACTTCTAAGGATATGGTGGTAGAAACAACAAGGAGCATGACCAGGATAGGAGAGTACAGAGGGCTCTGCCAGTGCACTACATCACAGATGTCATCTGTAGGAATGATGGCATCGACTGTCATTTGCACGTTTACAGATTCACAATGGAGGTGAGATTGGTATATGCTTCGTCAGCACAAGTCCTATGTAACGAAGTTGGATAATATACGATTCCTTACGAAAGACTAATTTCGAGAATGCATCTTTTGTGAGATTAATAGCTAGCTTGATTTGGATGCTGTTGGAATTGTTTTATTCTTTTAGGTGTCATGATCTCTAGCGGTAGCTAGCCTGGTTTGGAGGTGTTGATCCTTCACATCACATTCGGAACCGTTCGCTCTTTGGTTACGATTTGGCTGCCATACAGCGGAATCTGGCTGAAAAAGGGAAACCAAACAGGGCCAAAAATTCTTCGCATTATTCAGGTATGCAGGAGAATAATGGAGTTGTTCGATCTGGAGTTTATTCCAAGGTGCAAAATTTACCAAAATGAACTATAATGCTAATGATTTTGTTCCATTTAATTTCTTGGGAGTTGTCGCACATTAAATTCTTGCCGCAATCCCTCTATAAATTTTTAGGCGTTCTGAATTTTGATGTAGCCATTCGTCTCATAGCTGCAATCGGAAGGCCAAATTCAAAGTTCGGTCTTTTTCTGGAAACTAAAACAGTGGCATATAGTATTTTCTTCCACTCTATTATATCCTCTTGTTTTCTAGAGAACTGATCATACCTATCTTGCTGGATTTGTTTATGATCTGTGTTTTACTCTGGGTGTCTCTTGACAAAAATGGATATGAATGAGAGGCGCTCCAAGGAGCAAGAGAAATCATGTGTAAATACAAGTGCACTTTGATTTTTTATGCCATTTATATAACTAAAATATTAATGATGGTTGTACATAGAGTTTTAGACCTGTGGCTCTTTTGTTTACATTTAATCATGTGTAAAACTTGGGAACATGTATGGATGGACAATACTATGTGGATTTGATCATTTTATTGACTAATTATACATCGTATGAACTTATAGAGTTTAGAGTTGTTTATCCTGTTCTAATGCTGGAGTTAAAAGTTTCATGTAGCTAATGCCATCATCTTTATAATAGAGCGGCAACATACTCCGTAAGTTTTCACCCTACTCTAGGAAGCCATTTCATCAGTTTTTGGCTTCTGACACACTCGGAGCAACAAATTTTGTGCTGCTAATTGTTCTGTCCTCTCCGTTCTCTCTCTTTGCACTTACTTGTGATTTTTGCTTATGTCCGCGTACAGATTTCATCCAGGAAATTTAGTCCTAGGGACTTTGATATACAATGATACACCAAAGCAAGCAAAGAAGCCAAAAGAAGTTAAATGTTTTTACCTGCTGCTGGCATCCGATGAGCAGTTGCAGGTGTCAACCATAGGTAATTCTTGTAAGATACTTTCACATTTCTCTAATTTACTTAAGTAAATCTTCATCAGTTTGGCTTTAGGCGAAAATGCCTGCTTGAGAATTTAGGGAAAATTACATATTACCTTTAGAGCTTTCAGTTCATGAAGTAATTGACCTCGTTTTTGCTTGTTTATTCTGTAGTATTGTTATATGAAGTGAGAGTTGCATGTGCTTATCTGAAGCTTATACTAATAATGTGCCTCCCTAATTGTGGCTGATCTGGAGCTCATACCCATGTTGGGTGAGTATCTCCCTCTCTGTTTGTTGGGCTGTCGGCAGCTCCTTTTTGCTGCGTCTCTGTATAATATAACCACTATCCCTAAAATAAGTAAACTATAACCACACTCTTTGATCATATTATTTAGAAGAAAAAAGATTAGAGCTGCATTTATTCATATTAATGTAGACTGGGCCTGATCCAAGAAATAGAAGACTTGTACATTGATTGCATCCACCGATAAAATCCCAAATGTGTGTGGGCAAGACTATCTTCGTCTTTTCATAATATAAAAAATAGTAGGTAAGCAATCTGTTGCTGGTTCAGAATTTGATAAGGTTGAAAACTTTGTATGAAAATCTTTGTAATTCTTTTGAGTTGTGGAAGAGACAACTGGGATGACTTCGATAATATTCACTGGATGGTGGAGAACGAAAAATAAATAAGGTGGGGCGGCTCTAAAGCATAAAAAAATTCCAATGGAAAACCAATAGTTCATGCACACTAAAATGCACACAAATACTTTTTAAAATCATGCTATTGTCTGGTCATTTTCTCAAAATGACACTAAATTTTTAATAATAATTACTTCTCTCCTTTGTCTTCGTCTGAACAGTAATACTTATTCACAGATTTTGCTAGCTTGCTTCAAAAATTATTAATCCTGTTATGGTGTGGTTGCCTATTACTCAAGATGATTTCACATTAGCTTCAGAGGACATGTATGTTGCGTATCCTTTGCCTACTGAGCACACACAGAAATTTTTCTATCGATATCGTTAACTGAAACATATTCCATTTTTTATCAATCGGTGGATTTGACTAATATAGATATATTATAAGAGATATTATTCACGTACCATTTTCTTATTTCGAGTAAGCTTGAAACTGATGGTCTCAGTTGGTTTGTGTATTGACTTTCTTTAGAGCCTGAATCTACAGAAACTAAGTAGAGGGCCGCCTTTTGTGCAGGAATTTGCAGCAGGTCTGATCCCTTGCGCGTGCTCCTCCGCTTGCCCTCTCGACCCTCCCCTTGCTCATCGCCGTCCATTTTATTCAGAGTGTAGATGGCGGGCAAAACACCTAAGCTCCAGGTGAGCTCCTACTCCATCCTGTAGGTGTCGTAATTTGTATGATGTTTCGTTATTAAGTTTTGCAATCTAATGCCTTGCTCTACTGTTTTTATTTTTAATCTCAACATTTCGAATTTTATCGGTCAGAGGTTACTTGAATGATTCATGGTAATTGGAATGTGGGGGGTCTCAAAGAATTTTTATAAATAAAAATCCAAATATCAACGTTTTCTAATCTCGCTCGATGGTTGAGGTCTTATATAGAACATCATCGGTATAATGATGTTGAAAGCAACCTGCCAACATCATTTTCTCCGGAACATTGAGAACCGATAGGATTCTATGTGTATTTACACTGACATTCTCTCTCCTTCGACTAACTGAACATTGAATTAATGTCGTACATGCATCCTACTTCATATGAGCAGCGCTCATGTTTCGAAAAAATAAATAGTGTGAGTTTACTATTAAAGTGGATGTCTTGTTTCTCCAGGAATGAGCTTAAAAAACACATGAGCTACTGTGACTAGGTGGCCACTTGATTAGGTGTGTTTTATGTTCTGTAACATGTTAGCCGTAGGCAGTATTTTTGGACTGAGACTTGCTCCTGTTGTTTGTTTCAGATATTCAGTCTAAGATCTAAATTTCACCAATATGTCTTTTGTTTACATTTCCTGATGTGTTTTAGATGAACAGAATCACTTGTGTTTATATGGATAGTAGCTACTTTTACTTCAGCACATAAAGAACGAAATCTGTATGAGTATTTTTTAAAGCATTTCTACATAAGCAAAACATATCAAGGGCGGTATGCTGGAATAAAATCATATATACAAATTTGTTTCTAGAGCAAGGATGAAAAGCACTCCATACACACTCACAAGGATGATGATCCATCTGTTTCTAGGATGGTGGGACTTGAGGTCAAACTGCACAGGTTTACATTCAACTTCGCTTGTTGATATTTCTGACATATACTTGATGGAATATACATAAATATGTGTTCTTTCTTATAGGTATGCACCAGATTCAAGGATCAGCTACTTGATGAAATATACAGGAGACTCTCCTACTCAACATTACCTTAAAAAAGAATCAAGGATCAGTTCAATGGGAATTGGAATGATGAAAACACTTGTTTGAGCACATCTGATCCTCATAATAGCATATTTTTAATAAATCACTGTAGTCAAATCACTTTTTTTTATAATTTCTATAGTAAAATCACTTACTATTGTGTATAAGTGCCATTAAGGATAATCCTAGATCTGCGGGATAGTTTGGAAGTTATACCCAAGGCATTATAATTGCTCTATATTATTATTAATTTCGTATATCATCACCTTAGACTACTCGAACTGTCGGCCATGCTTTGTGATTAAACAATTCTTGACTGATTAAATCCATTTCAAGTGTAATGCAAGTGTTGAATTGTGATCCATGAACAGCAAGCCCATTTGGGGAATGTATTTGAACAATGACCCAAGCAGTCGCACAAGTGGATCTGCACATATTATTATCAAGGTATCGTCTCATCTTTCAATTTTCTTTGCCACTCTAAAATAATCGGTTTTCTCTTTCATGTGAGCATTTTGATTTTTTTTCTAGAAGCTTGACAAGAAAACTGAAAACAAATAATTAGAGAAGATTAACCGGGCGGGAGGAGAGGGAAGAAGGGATAAAGAGAAAAGAAATACATAGTAAAGTTATATTGATTAAAGAGTTCTAGCAATGCATCTGCTTCTAACTATATATAAAGATCTTGCATGTGATTAACCGGGCGGGAGGAGATGGAAGAAGGGCTTGGCCACTTGGATCGTGAGATGACTATTCGGTTGACCATTTGTGCTATCTATTCAATGTCATGCATCATAGAAACAAAGATTAGTTTTGTTGTTGTGGATTTTGCAGGAAAACAGAGTAGGTCATGGTGGATGAAGAGAACATTAACCGACAGACTTTTCGGTAAAAAAATTGGCTGCCTTGATTAGTTTATTTCTTATCAATTAAATTTGTATGTGAAGTACAAAAAGTTGATAATTGGGACAGAATTATGACTTTTACTATGTACCATTTTCATATATTCCTCAACAACACGTCTAGATTCATGTAGATAATAATTTGAACACGTCTAGCAATTTACATGTCTTCTGGGCAAGCTAAGCTATTTTCTTGATGATCCAAGCAGGTTGCTGATCAAATATAAAATATGTAATTTTCTGGTTCAGTAATAAACGGGCAATTCAACTTATGGCTGGGGCAGCCTGATTTCCTCCTACACACGCCCGCTAGCAGCAGCAGTTACGACCAGGCGGTTGCGGAAGGTGATAGGTGTGGTGGTCGGCGGTGCCTGGGCTATTGATGTTCGATTTGAGAGGAAGAAGAGAGATTGGCTGCTGATTTTGGGAGGAAGAAGAGAGATTGAGCGTGCTGTTGCTGCCGTGTGTGGTCTTGGGAGAGGAATAAAAGAGAGTAGTAGAGAGCTTTAGAGAGATAGCAAAGGATTGAGAGGCTACTCCTATTTGTATTGCTGTCGATGCTTGCACAATGCCACTGCTTATTATACTGTGTTATTCATCTTTGAAAAAAACAATCATTTTCTCCCTTCAATAGTTTAGTCATGACTTAGGTTTACTTACTAGCCTCTCTTCATAATTATTTTTGGATTAAATTTAGCTTTTTAAAAAGTTGCAAAGAATAGGACTATTTCATGCATCCCGGCAGATATGGTTGCTATCCACCTGGAAAGGAATAAGATAGCATCCATGTTGTCGTCCCTTGTTGTTAGTTTGCATTCCTATTTACTTTGTGTGCCATTCCTTAATGCATGAATCAGTTGCAGTGTGGATGGGATTGACTTGTTATTTTGTTCAGTTTGTAAAAGGGTTGCTCTGTGCAAATTCTTAACACAGTCATCATAATTGCATTTATAGCAACTACCTATTATTGAAATGATAGATGGCTCCAAGATTATGGTTGTACTATGCTAAATTGCTAATTGCTATTACTAGGAATAAATACTCATGTATCTCTAAAAAGACTACTAATGTACTCCCTCCGTAAACAAAATGAAATTTATTTATGAACCGATTGTAATATTACCTCGGGTGAAGAATAACTTATACTCCACCTTGGGTGATGAATAGTATTACCATGTATATATAGTGTGTGTTGTGTGTTGTGTGTGTGTGCTTCAGACATGTCGTTTAATTATCTATTTGGTTTATTCACTAATATCTGATTGAATCAGGCATGTGCGCGCGAGGAGGGAAGATGAGAGAACCATTGACATTTTTCATGCCCTGGACGAACATTTTTATGCATAGCTTTCTTTTCCATGAGAACACATGAGTGTGGAGCTGTCGTTGTAGAGCCTGGGATGAAGGGTGGGTCCATTATAGAACCAGGAGGTACTAGCACTAAGATGGGAAGGTGGTTGCCACCCTTATCCCTTGCTGCTGGCCGGCCACGGCGATGTTGATCACCGGCTCACTTAACATACAAGTTGATGGATTTTGTGATAAGAGTGAGCGGGACGGAGGTTGGGTTTGGTATGTTTACTTACAAATTTGCATTCTTGGCTTTGGGGGCGCCACAGGCGGCGCAATACCTCCTCCCTCTTGATGGCAGTGGTGAAAACACACCGACACGGGGGAGGGGATCATGGCGGAGAGCGGGGCGGGCATTACAGGGGACTCCTCCTTAACGGTCTATGAGGAAGTATGGTGTGAAGGAGAGAGGGTGTCATGGTGAAAGTGAGGCGGACGTCACCCACTACGGCGGGAAACAGAACGGAAAGGGGAGGGTCCGACGAGAAAAGGAGAGGGTGTGTCGTGGTGGTGGGGTTTTGCGTTGGTGTCACATGTTGGAGATAACATCACCAATAGTCTGGATAGCAACATTTCTTTCTTACGTATGGGCCGGATTTGGGGCACCCGGACTATCAAGACGGTTATAGTAGCCCATTTGATGTCCGAACACATTCGGACGTACGAGGAAAAAAATAAGCTTTGACGTTGAATACTTTAATTGTTTCTCTGATTCATTCATATGCATTGTTGTCCGTAGCAGCCCGTAGCAACGCATGGGCATTCTACTATTGTTTTTGCATGATGGGTATGAGTTGAGAAAACAGTTTTTATTATACTTGCTCAAGCATCGTGCGAATGAAGAAAAAAAACTTTCTTGATATTGTGCGAGAATTTCTTAAGCGCATCAAGTAGATTTGAATAATTTGTAATATATTTTTAGTTGGATCATCGATTTATGTGTATACATCGTCAATTTGCCTTTTTGTTATCAGTTTACATTACAAGTGAAGTAGACTTCAATTATTATGCAATTGTGTCCATGCTATATTGTTTCTTCCTCTGATATTTTACATGGATTATTTTATATACCTTCAGCAATATATTTTAGAAGCCCGTGGCAACGCACGGGCATACTACTAGTCTTGATAAATAATACTCCTTGTATGTCTTTGCCTTTGAGAATGTTCATCATCTTCATCTTGACAAATCCATGTATAATCTTTAAAGTCTCCTCCAAAAACCCTGTGGAAATAAATATGCGGAGAATAGTATAGATATGTTGCTAAAACTCCTTTAAACCCAGTGGGAAAAATAATAAGGAGAAAACTGATGCAACATATAATGATTATTGTCTCTTGATAACTCATATGAGGAAAACCTTTGAAGAAGGAGAAAACTCATTGGTGAGTTTAGAGAACAATAAATATGCTTTGTATACTTTCCTTTAAAAACCCGATGGAAAAAAAACTTGAAAGTATAGCATATAACCTTAAAAAGATATTGCCTCATTAAAAACCGTTATGAGAAACTTTGAGAGAAAACTCATAAAGGAAAAGAGTGTGATCTGATATGTCATTGAAAACTCCTTTAAAACCCAACGGGGAAAATATAAGGAGAAAATGATGTGACATATGTAAACACTTGTATCAATAGTGTCTCGTTAAAAACCTTTTATGAAAAACCATGAGGGAAAACTCATGAAGGAAAATAGAGTACAATATATGCAATCTGATGATTGTTAACAGGTTATAGTTTGGGAGATTACTCCCCCTGAACTTTGCAAATCTCGAGGATGTCTCATACCAATTTCATTGACATGATCATGCCATTGTGAATAATCTGTTAGATTTTCACAGTATTTTCTTTGCAAATTGTTTCCTCACTTTTCTATAATTCATGAGGATAAGTGATCTTCGAGCAATGTGCTTTATGATATTGCTCTTCATATAATCTGTAGGTATTGAGTAACACAAGTGGTAGCATCTTGATAAAATCAAGTTATGTGATTGTTATGAATCCCAACCACATGATTTTGAGTGTGGTTAATCATTCTACCGAGACATGCATATTATGCGATTCTTTTAGATAAAGCAATTATGTCAGAATGCTAAGTGGAAATAGTCATTAAAGTCTATTTGGATGACTTTCGTGAGAAGACTATTATAGTGAATTCAGTCATTGATATGGCATTATTAGGATCAAATAAAGAGCCAATATCATTACATCATATCATGGTCATATCTTGATTTTCCTGATGGAAATGCCCAAGATGTATTGTGAGCATGAGATATAAGTTCTTATTTCTTATATCGACCATATACCTTTTGTTGGGGGTTGCACTCTGGACAAAGATAGCAAATATAGTGTCAGGCCTGACGTAGTCTGCAATTATATGAGTGTGTTGGTGTTAGTGAGATGTAGAACTTTAGGTTCTGATATCACTACATTATCAGCCATAGGTATGAATGGATTTGTACCCTATCAAGGGTAGTATGACCATATTGCATGTCTTTTATTGGTATGATATATCCACATTGAACTTCTCGTATATGTATTGGATATATGTAGACTAATATGTATTCTTGAGAGAATGCTCAAGTTGTAAACGTAAGTTAAATTTGGTTGAATCCAAATTTTCCGTCTTGAGATGATTTTGTGTATGTTTAGGTCTTGTATAGACATTGATGATGAGGTCATCAATATACACTGAGGTGATGAAAGGAAATCAAATTTGAGATTCATTTATTAAACATGTAACTAATCATCATTATCAAGTAATCCTTTTGAAGAAAGAACTCATTTAGTCCGTAGTACCATATGCTTTCGGACTATTTCAAGTCATAGAGTGACTTATGAAGTTTTACACAAAACTTGTTGTGATTTGCTATTGGATTCGGAAGTATAAGCCCTTCAGGGACTTCAATAGAGATTTCCGAAATGAGTGACTCATATGAGTATGTAGCCACTTCATCCATCAACTGCATGGATAATTTTATTATTTTTATTGCCAATGATATTTAATATCGAAACATAATTCCACTCATACCAAGAGGTTATGTTACATCGTAATCGATGTCGGGTCTCTCCGTGAACCCTTTTCGCTACAAGCCTCGCTTTCTCACCACCTCATTGACTTTGTCTATGAATGAGAAGTTTTTAGTATTCCATATGGAAGATACTTAGAGGAGTAGGTATCATTGTGGTAAATACCACTCGTTTGTAGAGCAAGTGCTATTCTTCATTACTTCCTTCCTTTTATGTGAACCAATACGAGTGCAAGAGGCACTCTACCATGGATTTTGGTTCAGGGCCCAAAAGGTTTTAGCAATTTGAGAAGAAATATATGTCGACAAATGTAGTCGTTAGTTTATATGATTCTGATGTAATCATTGAAGTTTGTGGATAAAATATTTATTCCTTTTTAACTCCTTGTGATTTCCTACAACAAATGGAGTTAAGGTGTTTCGATGTCCTGGCACCAAAACATTTGTGCACATTAATGCCTGGCTTTGGATGATGAACATCCAGTGAGGTGTCTTTCAACTTGATGTTGAATTACATTTACTGGTTGAGGATTTGATTTCCTCTATTTCCGCGGAAGTATATGAGAATTTATATCTCGTGTTGTCAGATTTTCTCCCCCTCTTGCTCTCATTTGGGGAGAAGAGTGGTTTATCAGGTGCCTCCACTCTTTCTAACACTTTACTGCATAAATATAGGATTTAGTGACACCTTATCATCAGTAAATGTATGTGGCAAATTTGCAATGTGTTGCAAATATGTGATCTCTAAACTTCTAGTTCAGATTCTTTGAGTACGTGGATATAAGGACTGAATGACAATAACATTTCTAATTTATTTCTCGGCATTATTTGTGGTACTTATCTCCCCGTAATGCCAGAAAAAGTCCTTATTGCTGATGCAATCAGCATACGGGCTATGAATAATTTTGATTGACGGATAAATTGTTATTCCTCACATAGATCCCTAATTTTCTGTGAGGGCCCATAGATGTACGCTGGAGTGGTGATATCGGTATGTAACCGAATTATCGCAGATGGGAAATACTTTGTTGATTTCCACGTAGTTACTACAAGGGGAAAGTAGTATAATATGCAGTTGGTATGATTTAGATCATACTTACGGTGTGTAAGGCCGTATGTGTCTAGCAAGAGGCTAGTAAATTACAATTCTTTAAGGTTGGTCATGTAATTAATTTCACTTTCTTGATAAGATATTTAACTAAACCAATATGGGTATGTACATAAGGTACTATTGCTCGTGAAATGAGTTCAACAACATTGTCCATTCGAACGGGTCTATCCTGTGTTTAGGATGATTTGCTCTCACTTTGATAAGTTGAGCGATTAATTTAGTAAGATCATTCATGGTTGTGTGTGACAAGAGACACACTTGAAATCATTTTATAAATGTTTATATGAGTACCATGAAGTATCTAAATAATCCCACATAATGATTAAGTAATCCACATATATCTTCTGAATGAGCTCAAGGAAGAATGAGTGGCTCATTTTAAATCATAAGGTGAGAGTACCTTAAAACTGATTTCCCATATGGCACATGCGGTGCACATAAAAACTGATGATTTGGGAAAATTTGTAACTTGATACGTTGTGACCAACAGAATTGTCAATAATTTTCTAATCATCCCCAAACCAGGATGGTTAAGGCTATCAAGCCTAATATTTAATTCATTAATACTTAGAAAATCATTGTGTACGCAACAATATTGAGTATGAATTGAAACATACATTTAAATTTATCGAATATTATATCCAAGGGATATGATATTGGACATTTTACTACATGTAGTAGTACAAGTATAGGCTAATAATATGTTGGGATAATTAGGAGATTGCCTGAGGTCTCCAATATTCTTGAGTGCAAATGAGTTCATCCTCCATTTTCTGCACTAGATTTTGGTCCTCCTTCTGATGAAGATTCTGAGAACAATCCTTTACCAGAATTTGGTTGTTATTTGCAAATTTTCAAATTTATCCCATTGAACTTATTGGCCTTTTAATAAATTTGTGGTGTGGTTCGACCATATGTTTGAGGGATTGGTAATCATAGGTACAATATTTATATAACCACACATTTGACAAACTTGAGGGTTATCTTTTGATCATTTGAAAACGACCGATTCCTATTAAGAGATAATTCTGCCTTTGGTTGTCTATTAGCCTACACTTTACTTCGAATCCCTCATGGTTCTATTTTGTGACCCCTAACTTGCATAGTATTCTCGGTACTAGCAAGAATTTTAAATTATATGGTATAGCACCCGTTGGGTGAATCTGATGATTTTAAGAAATTCCATGTTTCTTGATCATAAAAATAGTAGTGCCATCTTGAGAGGAGGTAAAGTGTATAAGGAATTTTCAACCGGACCTGCATATGGAAATACTTGATCACGGGATCTCAACTTGAAAGTGATTAAGTGACATAATTGTGAGCTACGGTAGACGGTCTTGAAAAACGAATGGGTGCTCATTCGCGATATGCTCATGGCAACATGTATCTCTTAAGGGAAATATTCAAAGTAAATAAATATTCATCCATTTATGTACTTAGTTTAAGAACTAAGTGAAGTTGGTAACATATAAAATGCATGTGAACACACTTAGCTATTAAGAGAATAGCCATGACACATTTTCCGAAGGTGGAGTTATAGTGCCACAATGGCATAGATGGGTACAATGATTGATGTCATAAATCATCTTAAAATAAACACTCGCACCTAATCATGAATTTAGTGCATTTGAAAATGTAAGCAATGAAAGTGATTTGTTTGAGAACAATCATGGCCAAGGTGATCCTTGGTGAACCTGGGTGTAGACCTTCAATACAACGCATGTGATGAAATCGTTGCTAATGTTTTGGACTTCGTTCTTGAGGAAGTGTGTGACTTTAGAGTCACTGCCAAAACGTATAGAATTTGCATGTTTGACATTGTTTAGTCACTATGAAAGTATAACCACAATGTGATGTGGACATTGCAATAGTGTTTGAGACACTTGCTATAAATTATGGGGTATCCTTCTTGATGGATGGAGGACATTATAATTAGAAATAGTGACAGGCTCTCCTGTCATGTATTTTACCAACGTAATAGAAGGTAATAACCGGTATATGCAAATATTTGCATAGTTTTCCACCACATATTCAAGAAAAAGTGAGGCTTGAATAGTTTATGTTAGCACAAAATACCAGTTCGGCATATAACAAGCGTGCAAGAACAGTATTTACTATGAGAGTAAAATATATTAGTGAATAACAACAATAAATGCTTCGGAGGAGCAAGTTTTAATTTGGTTGATGCCTTATAGCCATATGTGTAGACCTCAATTTATTTAGGATAACACTTTGTAGATAATCACCGGATGCGGTGTAGATCTCGCAGCAATAAATAGTATAACTAGCATTCACCTCTTGTACGAGAGCAGCTAGCAAGTTCAAATAGTCCAATTTAATTGTTGACCAACTGAATTTTCACCTTGGTACAACACCAGCAGCAGCTGCAAAAGTTCCAGTTAGTCCCAAAGACCATATTGTACAATCTGAATCCTTTTAATCTAACAATTCACTAAAAGAAAAAAAAATCTAAACATATGACATACAAGTGTCCAAATAACATCAATGATGCAAGCACAGAACAGAGGTAGTTACAGCAGCAATTCCATCTCAAAAGGCAGCTAACAAACTAACAAGATCATGTAGCCGATGCCTATGTTAGCCAATTCAGAGTAACACTTGTTAATCCATCAGGCATAAGTCACTACTGTCAATGAAATAGCATGATCTAAGTAATTGTTTTTCTGACATCAATAAAGCGCGGATAAATCGTCAGCCAACGTCCATTTTCAGTGCTAGGCTAACTGACTGCGGTTGGGAGTTGGAACATCAAGGTTTGAAGTTCTGGAGAGAGCAGATCAATATAGGCTAGAAAATCCCTAAAAAAATAAGAGATTAGAAACAAACAGAGTGGACACGTTCTTCAGTAATCTGCACTCAAAGCGCAACTAGAAAAAAAAGTGGCACATTCATCGTTTGTAGTATCTGATTAGGAAACAAACACGAGTTTTGAAGCAGTCAAACCATTGCCTAGCAGACTGCAGTTGTGAACTGGAACAACAAGCTTAAAATGTGGAGAAAAAAGATCAACGGAAATTATACACAAACCATATCATTGGCATCTACACTCGACATTTTCCTCGAAAAATCATATGAATCATTTCTCCAATTGTTCAGAAAATCAATACAACCGAAATCTAAAGTCGACTGCACTTTCGAGGAGACAGTACCCAATTAACACCAATGGTGTTCTAAAATAACAGATTTAGTTACATAGCTACAGCTATAATTCAGTTACGTCAAAGTTGAAGTTCTAGAAAGAGCAGAGCAATAGAGATGTTTCTAAAAAATCTATAATCTAGTCAGAAGTACCCAAATAACATCCGTGGAATACTCAGACGGTAACACGTTTAGTTACAATACTACTCCAGTAGTAATCTACACACAAAAAGCAACTATGGAACAAAACAACACAGCCAGGGTAGTCAGGTTAGCTTCAAAAATGTTACGGCACTTATTCTGGCAGTCACAGGAGCTGACGGAGTAGTCCAAACAACTATAGCACTTATGTTGGTAGTCCCTTCACGGGCTATTGGAATTGGTCTGAACATTGAGGGTAGTCCAAACAACTGAACATAGCCCAGGTGGTACTGTACAGCTCTGAAATCCATCCCCTTCGTCATCTACCAAATCCCCCTACATCCCACGGCCATGTCTCCAGGTGCCCACAAATAAGCTGACTAGATGAGAGGAGAAGGGAAGGAGGGAGGTTTACCTCGGTGGTCAGTCTTGCCGTCCTGCACGGCGAGGGAGAAGATGGGCGGCCGGAGGAGCAGTGGACGCTAGCAGACGACTTCCCTTTCCGTCCGCCTTCAAGCCTAACGAGAGGAGATCGGATGATTGATTTGTGTCGTAGTCGGAGGGAGAGACCTAGATCGATCCAGATATGAAGGGCAATATCAATCTGGATCGAGAATAGAAGAGGAAGATTTGTTACTTCGCGCGATTTGGTTTGTCTAGGACAGTTATATCAATCTGTACCGTCGTGTCCTTTTTTCGCTGAATTAATTTCTATTTTTAAATATGTATATTTGTAGTTTAATAACACGTATAGGAGTAATTTGCAACAATAAATGGCAACATATAAGATCCGTTGCACTCAATAGGGTCTCAAGAGGTGCAAGTCTACAACGCATATGCTGCATCGTTTATATCTGTATCTATCGTGATTTTTGCACCATATAGTTAAAACGTTGTAGAACATGTGTTGCTTTATAAGGGGCATTCTTGTAGTGACATAGTTTGATTTTTGTCAGTAGATGTTCATATCTCTAATTACCTTATGTTATGCTATATTTAATAAAATCACTTTAAAGGTGATCATCTATCAAAGTGACATGATGTAGACCTTGCAGTAATAGTGGATAGTCTGTAAAATTAATTTACAGATGATATCTTGAGGTAGTCACATATAATTTACAGACGACATGTTCTCACTTCTGGAAATATTATTGTGCTAACGTTCGCTGGAACACATGACAAGAAAATGTTTTTTTATGACAATTTATGTTTTTACAGGGATGACACATTCCTTCTGGAAGCACGACAAATACTGGTGAAAAAAATGAACTGGTCAGAATTGCTATGCTTGCCAACTAACTTGTCATCCTCGACCAACATAAATTGCCATGCAAAAGGTTCTCAATTGCCCTGCTTCTCAGCTGACGTTCGCTGGTTAAGCCGGTCCTTATAGTCATAGTACACGTCACCGAGCCAAGCCATCATAGAGGCTCAATTTGAGGCCGAAACTTAATTAGTTGAGGCTCACCGGGCAGCCCCGTGCCTAGTAGTATTAAAACCACACTTTATGTACTCGGTTTTAGTTCTATTAAGTTTAAAACCTTTCGACTCCAAGGTTTATCTGTATAGCTCTAGCATTCTATTAACTCCCATCGACTATCATCGACTAGCACCATGTCATACGCAAAGAACATGTACCGTAGGATATCTCCTTATATATCCGTTGTGACCTTATGAAGCAAAAAAGATAAGGGCTCAAAGTCGATCCTTGGTGTAGTCCTATCTTAATAGGAAAGTCACTAGTGTCGCAATCACTTGTTTGAACACTTGTCACAATGTTATGCTGCTAGATATCATGCTGCATTCAGGTCAGATAAATATAGCACCCTGATTTTTTGCCATGGTGGCGGCCACGACATCCTCTAACTTAGAGAAATGTTATTCTGCCGTGGCTGCTCAGAGATTTTCTTCTATAAAAATACGCCACCAAGGCCTAGTCTTGCTTGGTCTTTTTTTTGTCACTATGGCGGCCACGACATCTTCTCACTTAGGGAAACGTTATTGTGCTCACATTCGCTGGAAACTCGTGACAAAAAGAAAACATTTTTTTATGACAATTTATGTTATTATGTGGATGAATAATTCCTTTCGGAAGCACAACAAATACTGGCAAAAAAATGAACAGATTAGAATTGCTATGCTTGCCAACTAACTTGTCATCCTCGACCAACATAAATTAGCATGCAAAAGATTCTCAATTGCCCTGCTTCTCAGCTGACGTCCGCGGGTTAAGCCGGTCCAAGCCACCATAGAAGCTCAATTTGAGGCTGAAACTTAATTAGTTGAGTTCCACGTTGAAGTAAATTATCACTATCATGTTTATTCAAACGTCTTTTACCAATTTTGATGTTTTTTTTTCCGAAAAGGGGTATCCCCGGCCTCTGCATCCGAACGATGCATACGGCCATATTATTAATAAGCATAAGGTTCAACAAAAGTCTTCATGTCTCAAGAAAGAAAAGAGGCTCACACAGAGCCCAAGCAGAATAACAGGATAGCCACAACCGGCAGGCAAAAAGATAAGATAGGAAACTAAACATCTATCCTATTGTTCCCTCAAAAAACATCTATCCTATTACATGACCGCCATCCAAACCGGTTGAAGATATCCCGTGCTACCGTCTCCCATCGGATAGATCCAGTATCCGTGCACCAATTTTGATGTTTATCTAACTAATTAGTTTGTCACTAGTTTCATGGCTATTTTCTTATGACAAGATTGAAAATAAGCACAATGTAGCAAAATTTAGCAACTGCAAAGGAGCACGCACTAGCGGTTTTCGACCAAACTCATTGTTAGAATGAAATAAATTTACCAGCATAGTCTACTCACTGGAATGTGTTGCGTTTTATAGTGTGTTTTCAAACTTTTTACGTAACTTTGAACTCTTTGACCAAATTTGGCTAAAACCTTAATAACTATATTTTTTCTCCTAAACTACTTATAATCTCACCATTTCTTCCCTTTTTCCTTAGTAAATCATGTTTGATTTTCTATGATCATTTCAAAAATTGATAATGGAAACCTTTATTAATATTGTTGAACATTTGACTGAATTTTTAAAATTTGGTAGAAACTTTAATAAGTGTTTTTGTCATAAGCTGCTTATCAAAATAGTCTCACTTTTTTAGTTTACTCAAGGAACAATGTTTGACTCGCAATAACTATTTTAAAAATTGAGAAACTTATTTTTATAAAAATGTTGTAATTTTGACTAGAAGGTTGGAAATTTGGGGGAAATCCTTAATCATTCTTCATATGGCAACACAATGGATTTTAATAATCTAGCTTAGGCATTCATTGTTTCTATTTATTTAGTGTATTTTACTAATTTTAACCAACTTGTCTCTATTTTTGTGGCCATTTTCCCGTAGAAGATCATAAAATAGGAACATGGTTGATCTAAAGTTTACTTCGGGAAGGATCGTGCAGCTTAAGAATGTGCACCATGTCCCCATCATCAAGAAGAACCTCGTTAGTGGCTCCCTTCTTTGTAGAGAAGGGTTTAAGTTAGTCATCGAGCAACCCCGCGCTATTGCTAAACTACTATCTGTAGCGCTCTTTCATGCCCCGCGCTACAACTAAATAGCAGTAGTGCTTCTCCCTTCCCCAGCGCTACTACTAAGATTCTCTCTATAAGGTTTCTCCTAGTAGTGTCCAGCCCATGTCTCTCCACGCGGCCGCGCCTATATATGTGAGGCGTCTACCAACCCTAGCTGCCGCAACAAATCGGAACTGGCTCCACGCGCACCTGTCCCACTGTCGTTCCTTTTGCTGCTGCCGTCGATGATCCCACCCCATTCACCATGTACACGGTTGACGGGAGCGTAGGCCTCGGAAACCTCGCCTCTCTGGATCCTGTACGTGAGAGGGACGATTAGGTTTTTAGGGAGCATCTCCTACGCCACTGCTCGTTGTTGTTCGTCCACGTCCGCGTCATCACCATGTCCACTGCCAATGAAGTCGACCTTGCCGCCATTGAGAAGCTTGAAGCCAAGAAGAAGGCCACCGGGGACACTGTTGCCGCCGCCGCGGCCTCTGCCTGGCCGATCGGAGGGTATAACTCGCTTATCCCGCTCCTGTTTATTATTGCCTTAGCCATACTAGTCATTTTTGCGTCGATGTTTCTACTATCTATCTAGTACGCGATAATATGATCAAGTATCAGTATGTGCTTAGTGTTGTTTACATCATGCTCATGATTTATTTTTTGATTAATTTAATTGAAAATTTTGCCTATTTACCCAGCACTCGACAGCCGCCACCAGTGACCTGTGGTGCTTCTCCTCGTTGCACGGCAACTGTGGATGCAACGGGGTGGATGCGGTGGTTGCCCAGCAGAGTCGCACGGTTGCCGCATGACCTACCGCTCTCCATTGTCGCCGCCCGGCTGCGGAGCTCCTTGTAGCGCGGTTGCTGCCGATGCAGATGTGTGTGTGTGTGTGTGGGGGGGGGGGGGGGGGGGGGGGGGGGAGGGATCCGCCGCCGGATGTGCGAGTGAGCGAGAGCGATGGTAAACTTAGTGAGTAGAGGGGAGAGGCAGTGGGTGGATAAGGTACTTTTTCCGAACGAAAGAAAATGATGACACGACTGGTTTCACGGGTGTTAAGATTCATGTTTTGATCCAATATACTCCCTCCGTTCCTAAATATAAGTCTTTCTAGAGATTCCAACAAGTGACTACATACGGAGCAAAACGAGTGAATCTACCCTCTAAAATATGCCTACATACATCCGTATGTTGTAGTCCATTTGAGATGTCTAAAAAGACTTACATTTAGGAACGGAGGGAGTAGTTAGGAACGTTCGACCCAAATCCTAAAAAACTGACGTCAGCTTCTTATCATTTCCGTAAATCTAACAGACAGGCGGGAGAGGGCTGGTGCCATAAAACCATCAACTTGGGCCGTTGGATCTTAATCCGTTGGTCCGAAATGAAGTAGTAGAAGACTTCTTCTGAAAAAAAAGTCAACCGTACCGTGGACTGTTTTTGTAACGGAGGCGAAGACGAGCCCGAGCCCGAGCCGTGGACTGTGTTATGGCAGGAATCAAGAGAATAATAAAGAAATGTGCATACATTGTCCATCTTTTTTTCACAATTTTTTTGAAAATGTGCATACACCAAGATGATCCAGAACGCAGATATATGTGCGCATGGGTAATCCTGACTTTCCAACTTTTTACATTTACAAGCTGCAACATCCAGTCTTGCTCCTGTAAACAGACAAGTCACGTGATATATAAGGTCCACAGACTTAGCATCCATGCCTTGTGCATCCAACTTTTTTGCATCCAACTCCTCACTGTCCTTACTTTCCAAGTCATTGGATCCTTAGCATCTAGGTTTTTTGCATGCAAGTCCACACCATCCTTGCCTTCCAAGTCATTGGGATCCTCAGCATCCAAGTTTTTTGCATGCAAGTCCTCAGCATCCTTACTTTCCAAGTCTGTAGGAACCTTAGCATCCGAGTCCTTACCATCCTTACCTTGCAATTCTCTAGCATCCCTGCCATATGGGACTTTGCCAAAACTCCAAACACGACCAAACCATCACACACTACCCGATCTGCGACCTGCCAATTTGTTCCTTCGACAATCTGACACTTTACCCGTGGAAACATCACAGTTGTATAAATATAAGAGGTACAAATCTCCAAAGGATGTGCATTCAGCTTAGTGAAGGGTATCGTATGTGTCGCTACTGCGTCTAATGCTGCTTCATTCTTACGCATTATGGATACACAGTGCTCAACATGCTGCAACAAATCAACAAGTTGCATCTTCTTGTTCAGGTGCACATGAAGCCTTAAGTTGAGAGACTCACTCCTCTGATTACTCATCATGCCTAGGAAATATCTACCCTTTGTGTACGCAGCCTCCCATTTGTGTCGCAGCTCGTACATCCTGTTAATCCATGACGACCTCTTCCCCGTTTGTTTTATTTTGAACCGAACCTTATAAGCCTCCCATCTTTTCTCAAACTCATCAACATCCCAACGGTGGTAAATGAATTCCCTAAATTCCTCAAGCTTTTTCTTGCGGATGTGCATCACCATAGTCTCCTCGATATGCCACGTGCACAAACGATGATCTGTTCCGGTCCAGACAGTAGCTATTGCTTTAGCCATTTAACCGTCCCCATCGGTGATTGCTGAAATGGGTGGCTTCTGGGACATTGCCTCCAAAAATACATGAAGAAGCCACTGGTATGATGCAACCGTCTCGTCTGACACTAGACCGACCCCAAACAAAACTGTGCTGCGGTGATGGTTCAGACCAACAAATGGAACAAACAGAAGCCTGTACTTGTTAGACTGATATGTACTGTCGAACACCACGACACCACCAAAGGCAACATAGTCAATCCGGGATTGTGAATCAGCCCAGAATATGTTCCTCAAATGGCCTTCGCTGTCTTTTGTGTATTTGAAAAAGAATTCTGGGTCTGCTTTTTTCTGTGCAATCATATAGGTGAGGAAATATCTAGCGTCACTGCCTTCTATCTTACGCTTCTTCTGGATTGAAACATGGTTGTATAGGTCTCGATCTATAAATCCAAGCTTGTCGGGACCTCCGGCATTCTTCTCCATTGCATTCATAATCTAATGTGTTCGAAGTCCACCGATAGCATACTCGATGACATCGGCCTTTTGTGCGTCAGTCATTCTATGATGAGCCGATAAGTAGGGAGTCAGGTCAGCAGGGAAAAACAGATGGTTATGCTTGTCCACAAAATTCTTGACGAACGAGAGGCCACTGATATCTTGTAGCTCAACCTGAAAAAGAATGGGACACCCACACCGAAAAAGACCCCTTCGTGTTCTTTTTCTCTCAGCTCTGTTAAAGTGCTTAAGGGCCCGCCATCCTTGTTTGCAGCACTTGTATGTCCTTTTGTATGCATTTTATTTCGGACCCGGACCCTTGTACTTCAGATCATCCTTTCTAACACCAAACCCTTTTTTTCTCGCATAGCCTACGTAGAACATGTAGGCTTCTTCCTCAGTCCTAAAAGTCTTCTTCACAATCTCTAAGTATTCCATACACTCATTCAGGTCTGAACTAGCCATGTCTTTATTATCAATTCCTTTACCTTGCATGTGTACATCATTCATGTCTATGCCATCCTTGTCTGCATCCTCGTTATCCTTATCATCTATGCACATACCATCCATTCCTTTGGGGTCCATGGCTACGAAATCATTGTCCTTATCATCCATGCCTTTGCCTTTGTTGCCTCTATATATGACCCATGTCCTTGCCATCCTTGCCTGTATCACCCAAGTTTTCGCCATCGTTGCCTTTATCATCCATGTCGTTATGCTGCCAACGAAAACAGATAGTTACGTAATAATTATGCACTACTTTGCTTAAATAATTGATTTAGTTTTTCATATCGGATTCATGTACCTAGCTCAGTCCTTCAAAAGTTGCAAGTAAATATGCCCTGACTAAATCCAGAAATATTTAATTGATTGTACAAATGAATTCTATTTTTAAGGCGCATAGTTAACATGTAACCGAAGCTAAACTACGGCCTAGGATGAAAGCCAAGCCATTACAACCGCATTTTAGTCTAATACACCGACCCATCAATAACAAAAACAAAAGCACATATGCATCTTCAGTCTAATGACTAAACCTGCAACAAGAACCAATATTTTTGTACCGAAACAAAAGCACAGATTCCATAAAAACATGATAAATTGAATATTTCAACCATCGCAGAGAAGAACCATAGAACAAAACATACTCCCACTGTAAATAAATATAAAAACATTTTAGATCACTACTTTAGTGATCTAAACAGTTTTATATTTTTTTAGAGGGAGTACATATATGCCACGGGATTCGTGGATTAACCTAAAATGTGCAGCCTAAATGATATACAACTACCCTGAACCTCAAGTTGAACTTATAAGCCTCTACGTTTGTGACACCTATGAGCTTCGCATCATCCTGAAGCATTAGATAATGTTTAGAAGGCATGATCAGCCAGATTTACATGGAAGCTAAAAGTTGATGGCTCTAGAGAGCCACAATCTTGGAACACACAATAGAACAAAGTTAGAAACTAATTCAACAAGTGTAAAAGAAGAATTGGCTGATTGTCACTTGAAAATTACCAGTTCTAAAGGTCGAGGCGGGCGCATGGAAACATACCAGCGACAACAACTCTGCCCTGATACATAAGAAATCACCGCTATCAGTCAGATTTACCTGTTGACAGAAGCAATGAAAAAATAGGACATGTAACCAATAAGAAGGTTCCATTATAACGCCATGGCCGCCCTGCCTCCTCTCTTGTCTTGGGTGAACGCCATGGCCGCCCTGCCTCCTCTCTTGTCTTGGGTGAACGCCATGGCCGATCTGGGACCTGGCCGCTCCATCTCCCTCCCTCTCTCTTCTCTTCTCTTCGCTCCTCTGATGAGGGGAAGGGAAGGGGAGGGGGAGAGAGCGGAGGCCATCGCCGGCGGCGAGGTGTGAGGAGGGAGGAGGCAGATCGACGGGCGGGGGCGTTGGGTGGCGGTGCGATTGTGGGGATGGGAATCGGGAGCTGTGATCCATTCCTTTCCTTTGCTTTGGCCTTTGGGTGGGGTTCGTTGACCCACCCTTTTTTATTTTCCTGCTCTCTCATTGGTGCCTTGACCGTTGCCACGGATCGCTCCCATTGCAAGTCGATCTCGGTCCTCCGTTTAGAATCCTGCCTTGCTTTGGTTGGCGGCAAAGTTTTGTTTTGTTTTGTTTTGTTGCTCTTTCGTTTCATTGGTTTGTCACCGTTGCCACGGACCTTATGGCGGTCACGGCGAGCTGATCACGGGACGGTCTGGGTGACACTGCTGCCAGGAGGAGCCCCCACACAGCCTCGGCAAACTCCTCGAGATACGGCATCAACTCTTCCTCGTACTTCTCGATGTAGAGCTGCAGGTTATTGCAGACGGCGGCACGGAGCGCGTCCGGGGCACCGTCTGCCTCGACGGACTGCGGGTAGGAGGTCGTGAGGAACGAGTAGAAGACCTCGCAGCACAGACGAAGGCACTCGAAGACTTGGGCCGCAGAAGACCGAGGTTGAAGGAGGCTGTGAGAGGTGGAGAGGAAGACCTCGAGGAGCGGCGCGGCGAAAACTTGGAGGCTCGATGCGGAGGGGGTCGGTGTCCAAGTCGGTGCGGAAGCGGGAGAAGAGGGGGAGCGCGGCGGCGAGGAGGGCGTTGGCGGCCGGGACGTCCCCCGCCGAGAGGGCGGCGCCGAGCGAGGAGACGATGGAGGGGAGCAGCGAGTCCCATCTGGCAGGGAAGTCGGAGGCGGCGGCGATGACGAGCCTCAGAGAGCTGCGCCCGGACGAGGGGTGGGGCGGCGAGCATGAGCCGGAGGATGTGCGCCTTGATGACGTCGCGGTCGTTGGGCAGCAGGGGGTGGTCGGTGTCGTCGGGCCAGCATGCGCGGAGGAGGTTCTTGAAGTGGACGGAGGCGGCGAGGCGGGCCTGGTGGTCGTGGTGCGGGGATGAGGCGAGGGCGAGGAGTGCCAGCGCGAGGCCCGGGGACGACGCGGCCGCGGCCGAGAGGCTCTGCTCGGCGGCGCCGCGGGCGGCCGCGTCCGGGGACAGCGTCTGCGCGAACCACCCCACCAGGGCGTCCAGCGTCTCCGGCTGCACCTCCATTGCCGGCCGCCGCGGCTTGCTAGGGTTTTGGGAGATCGGGGGGACGAAGGGGTTTTACAATTCAATTAACCATCATTTTTGCAACTGTAAACCAACTTTACGTCATTTATTTGATTATTCTACTTTCAGGAGATGCTGTAGAAAAATCAACTTAAGACCACATGCTTGGAAAAAAACTGGCGTGTCAGAAAAATCAACTAGCTCCAGGAGTAACAATGGCATGCTGATAGCTCCAGGAGTATTTTTTTTTAGAAAAGGAGGATGACCCCCGGCCTCTGCATCTGGTAGATGCATGCGGCCATTTTATTGATTATTCTCGAGGACCTTACAAAGTAGAACAACAATATGCCTGAAACCATCATCTTGGCAATCTGCCGCTACTCCTATCCATATGATGAAGGGGTGCAAGCTGGGCCATATACCCAGACCTCTCACCTAAGCCTAACATCTACAGCCGGAGGCCCGGACCGAGCCATCTGCTAGGTCCGGGGCACAAACCGGTCTGACGCACTCACATGTCTTGTCGCCGCCATCTTCCACTGGTCCATCTTCAAAGCAGATTGAGGTGTCAACCTTGGCAGGTCCTCCGCCATCGACGCCAAACGACGACCTCCACCTACGCGAGCCTTGGCAGGTCCTCCGGCATCGACACCAAACGTCGACCTCCACGAACACGAGTCCATCTCCAAGCAACAGACGTAGATCCATGCTAGGATAGGACCGCACCACCGCCGTCGCCCACCACCCGCAAGCGCCACCCAACCCCCAAGGTTCCCAAAGCGGCGCCTTCAAGAAGGGAACGGCGCCATGAGGTCACCGGTGCCGCCCTGAGGTCTTCCCCGTCGTCGCCCCGACTCGCACGCTGTCGCTGCGTCGCCCCTTCGGGCCGTAGTGTCGTGGCACCCGGTCCACTTCGTCATCCACCCGCATCGACTTCTTTGTGGTATGCGCCGTGCCGTCTTTCTAGGCACGACAACGCCACCGTCCGCACCGATCTTCGTCACACTGTCGGGTTCTTTCTCGCCTACTGCAAGCACCGTCCCCGCGCTCCTAACCTAGACGCCGCCGCCGCTCTTCTTCCCGGTCCACGACGACTACCTCGACTTAGGCGACCCCGACTCAACATCGACCACGGCTACACCATCATACGCTCTCGGCTACCTCGACATCGGCAGAAAGGGCTACCGCCTTGCTTGAGCAACCTCGTTTGTTTCCTCTCCAACCACAACTTTCGCGATGCATCGACCGTTACGACTGTGGGGGATGTCCGTCGGCTTACCTTCGGATTCTTCTCCAGTCTCATCGCCTGTGTCGCTACCATTGTGACTGTGGGGGACGTTGAGTATTATGGTTATTAGGAAAGATAGGATAGCGTAGGATCTTACCCTGCCTTGTCTTGTACTCCAAGTTGGTCATTGTACTCCTATATATATACCAACGAGGCTCAAGCAACACATCAAACAATTCCACCAATTCTCTCTCTATCCCTTCTAACACTAAACGCGCCGGTTGGCCCGATGAAGCATGGGCTCCAACAGGAGGTCGAAGCGCTGGTTAGAGGCATCGCCGCCAGCATCCTCGTGGGAGGCAGAGCGCACACTAGAGAAGGAGATGGCGGTGTTGGAGAAGTGCAGCTCTACCACCCATCCTCTCCCGAGATCGCATGGAAGCGTCTGCGGACCCCCCACGGTCGATGCAGCCGCCGTGTCGTGCTTCTCGCGGCACTCGATGCCGCCGCCATTGTGGCCTGCTCCTCATGTTATGGCAGGAACGAAGAGAATAAAGAAAGAAAGAAATTAACCTCTATATAAGGCGGCGTCCGATATACTATAATCACGCACCAGGACTACGGAAGGGCAGCGACATAAACGGGGGATACTCTAACCGCCGGTGGATCTGTACGTTGCGGGCGGCCATGGTGGAGGGCGGCGCCGTACGCCGGCAAAAGTTCTTCAAAATCCTCCTGCCGGGCTCCTTCGAGTCCAGCCTGGTAAGCGCCCTCGCCCTCGCAATTGGCTAATCAATCCATAATCTGCTGCGCTATACCTGACCTGACGATTTGTCTCCGTACGTTGGCTGCAATGCAGTCCCTGCCGCCCAAATTCGCGGCGCGCCTCGACCGCCCGCCGGTGCTCGCCGTCGCCACGCTGCGCGACCCCGCTGGACGGTCGTGGCACGTGGGCCTCGTCCGGCACGGCGCCGCGGGCCTGCGCTTCGACGGGAAGGGGTGGCGCAGCTTCGTCGCCGGCTGCGGCCTCTCCGCCGGCCAGCTCCTCGTCTTCGACCACCTCGACGACCTCGACTTCGCCGTCGAGCCCTTCGACACGTCCGGCTGCAGCACCTCCTTCTTCGACGGCCAGCGTGGCGGCCCAATGATGAACTTCGACGACGACGCCGACGTGGAGTCCGGCAGCGACGACAACCACCATGACGGGGGGTCCCCCTCCCGGTCGCCACTGCCGGCGGCCGGCACAAAGAGGAAGAAGCTCTCGCCGGCCACCGCCTCGCCCGCCGGCTCCTGCGGACCGTCGTCGTCGGACGACGGGACGCTCCGGCTGGGCATCGAGCAGCCGTTCCATCTGCAGTACATGGAGCTGACCAAGGCCTTCTGTGCCCGCGTGGGATGGGCCGAGTCGTGCACCGCTGAGCTAACCGTGGCCGGCCGCGGCGACCGGCGATGGGAGGTGTCCGTCAGGGTCGGCAGCAAGGGCGGCATGATCATGGCCGGGTGGGAGGGCTTCGCCTGGGACAACGGCCTCAGGATCTCCGACGTCTGCCTCTTCAGGCCGGCAGCTGACACCGGCGATCAGGTGGTGCAAGTCCAAGTGCTCAGGGAATCGTCGTCGCCGTGAGCAATCAATCGCCGGCGAGCTTTATTAATTCGTGATAGAAAAAGATGCAACGTGTTGGGTTTATGGAATTGGATTTTGGATCAACTCTTCTGATTTCACTCACCCTTATGGATCCACCAGGAACTGATATTGAATATTTCACTATCAATCCGGGTAAGGATACCAGCATTGGGTTCGATGTGTGCGTCGGCTACCGTTGTATGTTGTTGTTCGGTTGTTGCGTTATATAGTATAATAAAGTTTGTACTATACTAGCACAAATGCCCGCGCGTTGCAACGGAATAAAAACAATGATTTTTTTCAATCAAGGTTGGCCGGTTCGAGGAACTATGTCGTGGAAGAATGGTCGCTATGGATAAAAAAGGATGGATGGATCATTTGAGGATCGTGGCATGAGCTTGAGACGGGAGTATGATTCTGAGTAAATTAATTTGACTGAACAACATTAATTTTGGATTATTTGTTCTAATGGACAAGAGGTGGCAAATTCATTTCTGAAGAGAAAATGCATTGGTTAAGTTCGTTGGTTGATTCCCCACCCCCCCAGCACCCAAGGACTTCGATCTAAAGCTATGAACACCACCGGCTTCCTAATCGAGCAAGGATGACATGAAGACACCATCCTTGCCATTGCCATTGACAACTCAAACAAGGGCTTGCTGCTTGCTGTTGCTAGTGCTCCAAATCTTCTACCAGAAGCTTCCATGCCCACTGCCTTCGATGCTCACACAGCCACAAGCTTTCCATTCCGTCGCTAGGGCTACTTTGTTATAGGCAAACTGTTAGACATTTACTTCTTTAACTACATCATTTAAGTAAAAGAAGCACAATCCACAGTACCATATTATCTAGAAAAACAAATTATACATAATAGCTCATTTTTACTATGCAATAACACAATATCCAAAAAATAAATATAGCTGCTTCTTTTATATATACCACACAAAAAAGAGATATGTGAAAATTCTTTATAGAGAATGCACATTGGTACCTTTGGATTTTTGGATAAATGAATGCTTATGATGGCACATAACATGATCATATGTAGCTGATTCTCTAACCAAACCATGAAGCATTATTGCCTATAACTCATGAAAATCTCACATGAAAAATATTAAAATTAGAGGTATATTATGTGAACTGAAAGGGCGTCTCGGCATGATCTATCATTTTCTAGTTAAGAACTTATAGGTAAATTGAAAAAAAAGAAAGCATCTAAGGCCATTGATGTCAAGTGTTCATGTGTTTAAATTAGAATGGCCCAGCTTGCATGGTTCATACCGAATCACTTATTTACCAAAGGCTGAATATAGATCGGTTGGCTAGCACCTATGTGGACCGGAGTAGAGGTTGGGAGTTCGATTCATAATAGGAACAAATATTTTTTACCTTTTTCGTTAAGGCGGCAGGACCAGGCCCATCAGAGGAAGGTCGAAGCCCACCCTGTTTAGGCGTAACGGCCTTTGGACTATTTTTTCTCTACGCATGAAAAGACGACAAAAAATTTCATGTGAATAGTACCACCTCGCCGGATAAAAAAACTCAAAATAATCATCTAATCGCAGGACAAAACCAAGAATATCACCTTACCTTATTACTAGGTATAGAATTTTTTTGCAGGTTTCTTTATGCTATACTACGATAGTGCCATTGCAACGGAGTATAAATATTCTAGACGTTAGCTCGTGATTGAACTGCCCATATTTTTTTACAAAAGAGGGTTTTTCGCTTAAAATGAAGCATCAAGAGGATACAAACATTATGAGCACACATCCGGCCTCTGTATGGCTAGGATGTCAATATCACCACACATAAAAATACAACAACAAATAGCAAAGTCATGTAAGATCAAAATTATACGTGGATGAAGAAAAAGAGTGATCAGAACCACGATCGGCAAACTATAGTAATGACCATATCCGCACCAATCATCTCATGACACCACACAGACGACGAAGTTCTTCAACAGCAACACCTTCAGCAAGGGAGCGACGTTGACGCAGCAGTCGTTACTGGATCTAACCATCAAGGTCAGAATCTAGATTTTCATCTTGAATAATCAGTCTAAATATATTCAAGCAATGCCTTCAACAAGTTAACGACGCAAAAAGAAAACTGCTAGGTATAACCAACTCAGGTCAGGCCTAAGCTTTAACCCCAGAGCTCAAGACCAACAGCTACATGCGATGTGCGACCGTCGTCGCCGCACAACCATCCCTCTATGTCAAGCCTTTGTCCATAATTTGCATCTCACTGCCGAAGTCAACCACCGGATCTAGAGAGATAGACCCTCTCCGAATATCTTAGGATGACCGCCGCGCCATGGAGCCGCAGAAGATCTTTGGGTTTGTGGAATTGTATTTTGGATCAACTCTTCTGATTTCACTCACACGTACCGATGCATTAGAAACTGATATTCATTATTTCACTCTGAATCCGGCTAAGGATCAACGGAAAAAATAGCGCCTTTGTAGCGTATTGGGAGAGCTGACACTACGTTTTACTAGCAAGTATGGTCACTACGATGCTAATCGCGTAATAGCGTGCTATTTGGACGCTAAAAATTATAGCCTTATAGCCATGTAATGTTATGCAAAAATCCGAAACAAAGAAAACAAACGCCAGCGGCCCAAAACTACCCCGTGGCCAGCCACAGTCCACAAACTTCTCTACCGAAAAGGCTTTCGCCCCGTTTTATATATAAAGCATAGATCAACATCATTTGGAACAAACGCACGCCAACACCACACACCCTCAAGGCAGGATACATAAGCGCTGAGCACAGCAACACCACCCATAGCACACTACCACGAAGAAATGAAGCCATATACAACGAACTGTGGACTTCAAGGCGGCGCCTTCAGGAAGGATACAACACCGGAGCGCCGCCGCCGCCCGATCCGAGGATGAGAGTTTCCCCTGGAGCCGCATGACGGGCGGTGCGAGCCGCGACGATGCCTTCAAGAAGGGAACGAGCTTCGCCGTCGCCGGCCTGTCCGAAGATAGAGCAGGTTTTCACCCCGACCAACACTCACCGCCACCGAACGCTACACCCGGCTACCACGCCGCCCACGGCCATGGCCACCGGGCAGCGCCAAGACACGGGCTCTGCCCAAGAGCACCGTGCAACCACCACCAGGGCCGCCGCCCCAGCATCCAAGACCTTGACACCACCGCACCCGAGTGTTGGGAAACGTAGCATGCAATTTCAAAAAAGAAATCTACGCTCACGCAAGATCTATCTAGGAGATGCATAGCAACGAGAGGGGGAGAGTGTGTCCACGTACCCTCGTAGAACAAAAGCGGAAGCGTTTGACAATGCGGTTGATGTAGTCGAACCTCTTCTCGTTCCGACCGATCAAGCACCGTACGTCGGCACCTCCGAGTTCTGCACACGTTCAGCTCGATGACGTCCCTCGAACTCTTGATCCAGCAAAGTATCGAGGGAGAGTTCCGTCAGCACGATGGCGTGGTGACGGTGATGGTGAAGTAATCCGTGTAGGGCTTCGCCTAAGCACTACGTGAATATGACCAGAGGCGTAAACTGTGGAAGGGGGGCGCCGCACACGGCTAAGAAACGTTGGTGTGCGTTCTAGCGGTGCCCCCCCTTATATATATATATATATATATATATATATATATACGAGAGGCAGCCAAGGGGGCGCCCCAAGTAGGAGGAATCCTACTTGGGCGCCTCCCAATTCGGCCTCCCCCCTTTCCATATTCATCCGGATGGGGAAGGAAGGAGGAGGGAGGAGAGAAGGAAGGGGGAGGCCGAATTGCTCCCCTTCCTTTCTATCTTCCCCTCTTTCCTTCCCCTTTATTTTGTCCTACATGGGGCGCACCAGCCCCTTAGGGGCTGGTCTGTCTCCTTCTTGGCCCATTAGGCCCATGTAGTTGCCGGGGGGATGCCCGGAACCCCTTCCGGTGACCCGATATGTACCCGGTACCCTCGGAACACTTCCGGTGTCCGAATATCATCGTCCAATATAAGAATCTTTACCTCTCGACCATTTCGAGACTCCTCGTCATGTCCGTGATCTCATCCGGGACTCCAAAAACATTCAGTCACCAAATCACATACCTCATATAATACAAAATCGGCATCGAACGTTAAGCGTGAGGACCCTACGGGTTCGAGAACTATGTAGACATGACCGAGACACCTCTCCAGTCAATAACCAATAGCGGAACCTGGATGCTCATATTGGTTCCCACATATTCTAAGAAGATCTTTATCGGTCGTACCGTAATGACAACAACGTTATTCCCTTTGTCATCGGTATGTTACTTGCCCGAGATTCGATCGTCGATATCTTCATACCTAGTTCAATCTCGTTACCGGCAAGTCTCTTTACTCGTTCCGTAAGACATCAGCCCGCAACTAACTCATTAGTCACATTGCTTGCAAGGCTTATTATGATGTGCACTACGGCGAGGGCCCAGAGATACCTCTCCGATACTCGGAGTGACAAATCCTAATCTCGATCTATGCCAACCCAACAAACACCTTCGGAGATACCTGTAGAACATCTTTATAATCACCCAGTTACGTTGTGATGTTTGATAGCACACAAGGTATTCCTCCGGTATCCGAGAGTTGCATAATCTCATAGTCGAAGGAATATGTATTTGACATGAAGAAAGCAATAGCAATAAAAATGAACGATCAACATGCTAAGCTAATGGATGGGTCTTGTCCATCACATCATTTTCCTAATGATGTGATCCCGTTCATCAAATGACAACACATGTCTATAGTTAGGAACCTTAGCCATCTTTGATTAACGAGCTAGTCTAGTAGAGGCTTACTAGGGACATGGTTTTTTCTCTATGTATTCACACATGTATCAAGTTTCCAGTTAATACAATTCTAGCATGAATAATAAACATTTATCATGATATAAGGAAATATAAAATAACAACTTTATTATTGCCTCTAGGGCATATTTCCTTCAGTCTGCCACTTGCACTAGAGTCAATAATCTAGTTCACATCGCCATGTGATTAAACATTAATAGTTCACATCGTCATGTGATTAACACCCATAGCTCACATCGCCATGTGACCAACACCGAAAGGGTTTACTAGAGTCAATAATCTAGTTCACATTGCCATGTGATTAACACCCAAGAGTACTATGGTGTGATCATGTTTTGCTTGTGAGAGAAGTTTAGTCAACGGGTCTGCCACATTCAGATCCATATGTATTTTGTAAATTTCTATGTCTACAATACTCTGCACGGAGCTACTCTAGCTAATTGCTCCCACTTTCAATATGTATCCAGATTGAGACTCAGAGTCACCTGGATCAGTGTTAAAGCTTGCATTGACGTAACTCTTTACGACGAACTCTTTATCACCTCCATAACCGAGAAATATTTCCTTAGTCCTCTTAGGTAACTAAGGATAACTTTGACCGCTGTCCAGTGATCCACTCCTGGATCACTATCTGTTGGGGAACATAGTATTTCAAAAAAATTCCTACGATCACGCAAGATCTATCTAGGAGAAGCATAGTAACGAGCGGGGATAGTGTGTCCATGTACCCTCGTAGACCGAAAGCGGAAGCTTTAGTAACACGGTTGATGTAGCCGAACGTCTTCACAATCCAACCGATCCAAGCACCGAATGTACGGCACCTCCGTGTTCAGCACACGTTCAGCTCGATGACGTCCCTCGAGCTCTTGATCCAGTTGAGGCCGAGGGAGTATTCCGTCAGCACGGCGGCGTGGCGACGGTGATGATGAATTTACCGGCGCAGGGCTTCGCCTAAGCACTACGACGATATGACCGAGGTGTGTAACTGTGGAGGCAGGCACCACACATGGCTAGGAACAATTGATGTGTGTTCTAGGGGTGTCCTCCCCACGTATATAAAGGAGGGAGAGGGAGGGAGGCAGACTAGGGTGCGCCCAAGTAGGAGGAATCCGACTTGGGCCCCTAGTCCAATTCGCCCCCCTCCCCCCTACCATATTTGGACAAGGGGGAAAGGAAGGAGGGGGGAGGAGAAGGAAGTGGGAGTCCTACTTCATACTTTCCTTTTCCTCCTCTCCTTTCCCTTTCTCCCCACATGGCTGGCCCTATAGGGGGCGCACCAGCCCCTTGTGGGCTGGTGTGTTTCCTACTTGCCCATTAAGCCCATATCTTTGTCGGGGGTTGCCCGGAACCACTTCCGGTGACCCGGTATCACCCGGAACACTTCCGGTGTCCAAATGCCATCGTCCTATATATGAATCTTTACCTCTCGACCATTTCGAGACTCCTCGTCATGTCCGTGATCTCATCCGGGACTCCGAACAAACTTCGGTCATCAAATCACATAACTCATAATACAAATCGTCATCGAACGTTAAGCGTGCGGACCCTACGGGTTCGAGAACTATGCGGACATGACCGAGACACATCTCCGGTCAATAACCAATAGCGGAACCTGGATGCTCATATTGGCTCCGACATATTCTACGAAGATCTTTATCGGTCAAACCGCATAACAACATACGTTGTTCCCTTTGTCATCGTTATGTTACTTGCCCGAGATTCGATCGTCGGTATCCTCATACCTAGTTCAATCTCGTTACCGGCAAGTCTCTTTACTTGTTCCGTAATGCATCATCCCGTAACTAACTCATTAGTCACATTGCTTGCAAGGCTTATAGTGATGTACATTACCGAGAGGGCCCAGAGATACCTCTCCGATACGCGGAGTGACAAATCCTAATCTCGATCTATGCCAACTCAACAAACACCATCGGAGACACCTGTAGAGCATCTTTATAATCACCCAGTTACGTTGTGATGTTTGATAGCACACAAGGTGTTCCTCCGGTATTCGGGAGTTGCATAATCTCATAGTCAGAGGAACATGTATAAGTCATGAATAAAGCAATAGTAATAAAACTAAACGATCATTACGCTAAGCTAACGGATGGGTCTTGTCCATCACATCATTCTCTAATGATGTGATCCCGTTCATCAAATGACAACGCATGTCTATGGCTAGGAAACTTAACCATCTTTGATTAACGAGCTAGTCAAGTAGAGGCATACTAGGGACACTCTATTTTGTCTATGTATTCACACGTGTACTAAGTTTCCTGTTAATACAATTCTAGCATGAATAATAGATATTTATCATGATATAAGGAAATATAAAATAACAACTTTATTATTGCCTCTAGGGCATATTTCCTTCAGTCTCCCACTTGCACTAGAGTCAATAATCTAGTTCACATCGCCATGTGACTTAACACTGATACTTCACATCGTCATGTGATTAACACCCATAGTTCACATCGCCTTGTGACCAACACCCAAAAGGGTTTACTAAAGTGTCATCATGTTTTTCTTATGAGAGAGGTTTAGTCAATGGGTCTGCCACATTCAGATCCGTATGTATTTTGCAAATTTCTATGTCTACAATGCTTTGCATGGAGCTACTCTAGCTAAATGCTCCGACTTTCAATATGTATCCAGATCGAGACTCAGAGTCATCTAGATTGGTGTCAAAGCTTGCATCGACGTATATGACGAACTCTTTATCGCCTCCATAACCGAGAAATATTTCCTTAGTCCTCTAAGGATAATTTTGACCAATGTCCAGTGATCTACTCCTAGATCACTATTGTACTCCCTTGCCAAAATATGTGACATGATATAGCCATCATCATCTTGTGCCTTTGATCTCCACTTCCAATGCACCGTCATGATCTCCATCGTCACCGGCTTGACACCTTGATCTCCATCGTAGCGTCGTGGTCGTCTCGCCAACTATTGCTTCTACAACTATCACTAACGCATAGTAATAAAGTAAAGCAATTACATGGCGTTTGCATTTCATACACTAAAGCGACAACCATAAGGCTCCTGCCAGTTGCCGATAACTTTTAAAAAACATGATCATCTCATACAATAACGTATATCACATCATGTCTTGACCATATCACATCATAACATGCCCTGCAAAAACAAGTTAGACATCCTCTACTTTGTTGTTGCAAGTTCTACGTGGCTGCTACGGGCTTCTAGCAATAACCGTTCTTACCTACGCATCAAAACCACAATGGTGTTTCGTCAAGTTTGTTGTTTTAACCTTCAACAAGGGCTGGCCGTAGTCAAATTCAATTCAACTGAAGTTGGCGAAACAGACACCCGCCAGCCACCTTTATGCAAAACTAGTTGCATGTCTGTCGGTGGAACCGGTCTCATGAATGTGGTCTTGTAAGGTTGGTCCGGGCCGCTTCATCCAACAATACCGCCGAATCAAAATAAGACGTTGGTGGTAAGCAGTATGACTATCACCGCCCACAACTCTTTGTGTTCTATTCGTGCATATCATCTACGTATAGACCTGACTCGAATACCACTGTTGGGAAACTTAGCATGCAATTTCAAAAAAAAAAATCCGACGCTCACGCAAGATCTATCTAGGAGATGCATAGCAACGGGAGGGGGAGAGTGTGTCCACGTACCCTCGTAGACCGGAAGCGGAAGCGTTTGACAACATGGTTGATGTAGTCGAACCTTGATACGTCCATTTTGCATCATGCTTTTATATCGATATTTATCGCATTATGGGCTATTAATACACATTATGTCACAATACTTATGCCTATTCTCTCTTATTTTACAAGGTTTACATAAAGAGGGAGAATGCCGGCAGTTGGAATTCTGGGCTGGAAAAGGAGCAAATATTAGAGACCTATTCTGCACAACTCCAAAAGTCCTGAAACTCCACGGAAGTTATTTTTGGAAATAATAAAAAATACTGAGCGAAGAAATACCAGAGGGGGCCCACACCCTGGCCACGAGGGTGGGGGCGCGCCCTACCCCCCTGGGCGCACCCCCCTACCTCGTGTGCCCCCTGGTGGCCCTCCGGTGCCCATCTTCTGCTATATGATGTCTTTCGTCTGAGAAAAAAATCAGAAGCAAGCTTTCGGGACGAGACTCCGCCGCCACGAGGCGGAACCTTGGCGGAACCAATCTAGGGCTCTAGCGGAGCTGTTCTGCCGGGGACACTTCCCTCCGGGAGGGGGAAATTATCGCCATCGTCATCACCAACACTCCTCTCATCGGGAGGGGGCCAATCTCCATCAACATCTTCACCAGCACCATGTCCTCTAAAACCCTAGTTCATCTCTTGTATCCAATCTTTGTCTCATAGCCTGGGATTGGTACCTGTAGGTTGCTAGTAGTGTTGATTACTCCTTGTAGTTGATGCTAGTTGGTTTACTTGGTGGAAGATCATATGTTCAGATCCATTATGCATATTAATACCCCTCTGATTATGAACATGAATATGCTTTGTGAGTAGTTACGTTTGTTCCTGAGGACATGGGAGAAGTCTTGCTATTAGTAGTCATGTGAATTTGGTATTCGTTCGATATTTTGATGAGATGTATGTTGTCTTTCCTCTAGTGGTGTTATGTGAACGTCGACTACATGACACTTCACCATTGTTTGGGCCTAGAGGAAGGCATTGGGAAGTAATAAGTAGATGATGGGTTGCTAGAGTGAAAGAAGCTTAAACCCTAGTTTATGCGTTGCTTCGTAAGGGGCTGATTTGGATCCACATGTTTCATGCTATGGTTAGGTTTACCTTAATACTTCTTTTGTAGTTGCGGATGCTTGCAATAGGAGTTAATCATAAGTGGGATGTTTGTCCAAGTAAGGACAGCACCCAAGCACCGGTCCACCCACATATCAAATTATCAAAGTACCGAACGCGAATCATATGAACGTGATGAAAACTAGCTTGACGATAATTCCCATGTGTCCTCGGGAGCGCTTTTCTCTATATAAGAAATTGTCCAGGCTTGTCCTTTGCTACAAAAAGGATTGGCCATCTTGCTGCACTTTATTTACGCTTGTTACTTGTTACCCGTTACAAATTACCTTATCACAAAACTATATGTTACCGGTAATTTCAGTGCTTGCAGAGAATACCTTGCTGAAAACCGCTTATCATTTCCTTCTGCTCCTCGTTGGGTTCGACACTCTTACTTATCGAAAGGACTATGATAGATCCCCTATACTTGTGGTTCATCAAGACTCTTTTCTGGCGCCATTGCCGGGGAGTGAAGCGCCTTTGGTAGGTGGAATTTGGTAAGGAAAAAATTTATATAGTGTGCTGAAATTTACTGTCACTTGTTACTATGGAAAGTAATCCTTTAAGGGGCTTGTTCGGGGTATCTTCACCTCGACCAGTAGATCAAAGAGTTGCTCGTCAACCTACTGAACCTACGGAAAATGAAAATGTTTACTTTGAAATTCCTTCGGGTATGATAGATAAACTGCTAGCTAATCCTTTTGCAGGAGACGGAACATTGCATCCCGATTTACACTTAATCTATGTGGATGAAGTTTGTGAATTATTTAAGCTTGCAGGTATGCCCGATGATGTTATCCAGAAGAAGGTCTTCCCTTTATCTTTGAAGTGAGATGCATTGACATGGTATAGGTTATGTGATGATATGGGATCATGGGACTACAAGCGATTGAAATTGGAATTTCATCAGAAGTTTTATCCTATGCATCTTGTTCATCGTGATCGTAATTATATATATATATATATATATATATATATATATATATATATATATATATATATATATATATATATATATATATATATATATAATTTGTGGCCTCGCGAAGGAGAAAACATCGCTCAAGCTTGGGGGAGGCTTAAGTCAATGTTATATTCATGCCCCAATCATGAGCTCTCAAGAGAAATGGTTATTCAAAAATTTTATGCTCGGCTTTCTGACAACAATCGCTCCATGCTCGATACTTCTTGTACTGGTTCTTTTATGATGAAGACTATTGAATTCAAATGGGATTTATTGGAAAGAATTAAACGCAACTCTAAAGATTGGGATCTCGACGAAGGTAAGGAGTCAGGTATAACATCTAAGTTTGATTGTGTTAAATCTTTTATGGATACCGATGTTTTCCGTAAATTTAGCACTAAATATGGACTTGACTCTGAGATAGTAGCTTCTTTTTGTGAATCTTTTGCTGCTCATGTTGATCTCCCTAAGGAGAAGTGGTTTAAATATCATCCTCCCATAGAAGTAAAAGTAGTTGAACCTATCAAAGTTGAAGAAAAGACTATCACTTATAATGATCCTATTGTTCCTACTGCTTATGTTGAGAAACCACCTTTCCCTGTTAGAATAAAGGATCATGCTAAAGCTTGAACTGTGGTTCGTAGGAGTAATACTAGAACTTATACACCTCCTGAGCAAATTAAGGTTGAACCTAATATTGCTATGGTTAAGGATCTCTTAGCTGATAATATTGATGGGCATGTTATTTATTTCTGTGAGGAAACTGCTAGAATTGCTAAACCTGGTGCTAAAGATAAACATAGACCTGTGGTAGGCATGCCTGTTATTTCTGTTAAAATAGGAGATCATTGTTATCATGTCTTGTGTGATATGGGTGCTAGTGCTAGTGCAATACCTATCTCTTTATATCAAGAAATTATGCATGATATTGCACCCGCTGAGTTAGAAGAAATTGATGTCACCATTAAGCTTGCCAATAGAGATACTATTTCACCGGTCGGGATTGTTAGAGATGTTGAAGTCTTGCGTGGGAAAGTTAAATATCCTGCTGATTTGCTTGTTCTTGGTTCCCCACAAGATAGCTTTTGTCCCATTATATTTGGTACTCCCTTCTTGAACACTATTAATTCTAAGATAGACTGCGAAAAGGATGTTGTTACTATTGGTTTGGATGATATGTCTCATAAGTTTAATTTCTCTAAATTTCGTAGACAACCCCGTAATGAGGAATTGCCTAGTAAAGATGAAATTATTGGTCTCGCTTCTATTGCCATGCCTCCTAATGATCCTTTAGAACAATATTTGCTAGACCATGAAAATGATATGTTTATGAATGAAAGAAGGGAAATAGTTGAAGTATTCTTTAAACAGGGACCTATTCTGAAACACAAGTTGCCTGTTGAAATCCTAGGGGATCCTCCTCCACCCAAGGGTGATCCCGTGTTTGAACTTAAACCATTACCCGATACTCTTAAATATGCTTATCTAGATGAAAAGAAGATATATCCTGTTATTATTAGTGCTAACCTTTCAGAGAAGGAGGAAGAAAAATTATTGAAAACTCTGAAGAAGCACTGTGCTGCTATTGGATATACTCTTGATGATCTTAAGGGCATTAGTCCCACTCTATGCCAACACAAAATAAATTTGGAGAAAGATGCCAAACCAGTTATTGATCATCAACGATGGCTGAATCCTAAGATGAAAGAAGTGGTAAGAAAGGAAATACTAAAGCTCCTTGAGGCAGGTATAATTTATCCCATTGCTGATAGTCAGTGGGTAAGTCCAGTCCATTGTGTCCCTAAGAATGGAGGTATTACTGTCGTTCCTAATGATAAAGATGAATTGATTCCACAAAGAATTATTACAGGTTATAGGATGGTAATTGATTTCCGCAAATGAAATAAGGCTACTAAGAAACATCATTACCCCTTACCTTTTATTGATCAAATGCTAGAAAGATTATCCAAACATACACATTTTTGCTTTCTAGATGGTTACTCTGGTTTCTCTCAAATACCTGTGTCAGCTGATGATCAAGCAAAGACCAGTTTTACTTGCCCTTTCGGTACTTTTGCTTATAGACGTATGCCTTTTGGTTTATGTAATGCACCTGCTACCTTTCAAAGATGCATGATGGCTATATTCTCTGATTTTTGTGAAAAGATTTGAGAGGTTTTCATGGACGATTTCTCCGTTTATGGATCCTCTTTTGATGATTGCTTGAGCAACTTTGATCGAGTTTTGCAGAGATGTGAAGAAACTAACCTTGTCTTGAATTGGGAGAAGTGCCACTTTATAGTTAATGAAGGAATTGTCTTGGGGCATAAAATTTCTGAAAGAGGTATTGAAGTGGATAAAGCTGAAGTTGATGCTATTGAAAAGATGCCATGTCCCAAGGACATCAAAGGTATAAGAAGTTTCCTTGGTCATGCCGGTTTTTATAGGAGGTTCATTAAGGACTTCTCAAAATTTTCTCGGCCTCTGACTAACCTATTACAAAAAGATATACCTTTCATTTTTGATGATGATTGTGTAGAAGCATTTGAAATACTTAAGAAAGCATTAATCTCTGCACCTATCATTCAGCCACCTGACTGGAATTTACCCTTTAAAATTATGTGTGATGCTAGCGATTACGCTGTAGGTGCTGTTCTAGGACAAAGAGTTGATAAGAAATTAAATGTTATCCAATATGCTAGTAAAACTCTAGACAATTCCCAGAGAAATTATGCTACTAATGAAAAAGAATTTTTAGCAGTTGTATTTGCTTGTGATAAGTTCAGACCTTATATTGTTGATTCTAAAGTAACTGTTCACACAGATCATGCTGCTATTAAATTTCTTATGGAAAAGAAAGATGCTAAACCTAGACTTATTAGATGGGTTCTCTTGCTACAATAATTTGATTGGCATATTATTGATAGAAAAGGAGCTGAGAACCCAGTTGCAGACAACTTGTCTAGGTTAGAGAATGTTCTTGATGACCCACTACCTATTGATGATAGCTTCCCTGATGAACAATTAGCTGTCATAAATTCTTCTCGTACTACTCCATGGTATGCTGATTATGCTAATTACATTGTTGCTAAATTTATACCACCTAGTTTCACATACCAGCAAAAGAAAAAGTTTTTCTATGATTTAAGACATTACTTTTGGGATGACCCACACCTTTATAAAGAAGGAGTAGATGGTGTCATTAGACGTTGTGTACCTGAGCATGAACAGGAACAGATCCTACACAAGTGTCACTCCGAGGCTTATGGAGGACACCACGCTGGAGATAGAACTGCACATAAGGTATTGCAATCCGGTTTTTATTGGCCTACTCTCTTCAAAGATGCCCGTAAGTTTGTCTTGTCTTGTGATGAATGTCAAAGAATTGGTAATATTAGTAGACGTCAAGAAATGCCTATGAATTATTCACTTGTTATTGCACCATTTGATGTTTGGGGCTTCGATTATATGGGACCATTTCCTTCCTCCAATGGGTATACACATATCTTAGTTGCTGTTTATTACGTTACTAAGTGGGTAGAAGCTATTCCAACTAGTAGTGCTGATCATAACACCTCTATTACGATGCTTAAGGAAGTTATTTTTCCGAGGTTTGGAGTCCCTAGATATTTAATGACTGATGGTGGTTCACATTTTATTCATGGTGCTTTTTGTAAAATGCTTGCTAAGTATGATGTTAATCATAGAATTGCATCTCCATACCACCCGTAGTCTAGTGGTCAGGTAGAATTGAGTAATAGAGAGCTCAAATTAATTTTGCAAAAGACTGTTAATAGATCTAGAAAGAATTGGTTCAAGAAACTTGATGATGCAGTATGGGCCTATAGAACTGCATATAAAAATCCTATGGGTATGTCTCCGTATAAAATGGTTTATGGAAAAGCATGTCACTTACCTCTCGAACTAGAACATAAGGCATATTGGGCCATTAAAGAGCTCAATTATGATTTCAAACTTGCCGGTGAGAAGAGGCTATTCGACATTAGCTCACCTGATGACTGGAGAACCCAGGCCTATGAGAATGCCAAACTATTTAAAGAAAAGGTTAAAAGATGGCATGACAAAAGGATACAAAAGCGTGAGTTTAATGTAGGTGATTATGTGTTGCCATTTAACTCTCGTTTAAGATTTTTTGCAGGAAAACTTCTCTCTAAATGGGAAGGCCCTTACGTGATCGAGGAGGTCTATCGTTCCGGTGCCATAAAAACCAACAACTTCGAAGGCACAAATCCGAAGGTGGTGAACGGTCAAAGAAGCAAACATTACATCTCAGGTAATCCTATAAATGTTGAAACTAATGTTATTGAAACCGTAACCCCGGAGGAATACATAAGGGACACTTTCCAGAACGTTTCAGACCCCGAAAAGGAATAGATATGTGGTACGGTAAGTAAACCGACTCCAAAACAGTTCTAATGGCAATTTTTCTCCGTTTTGGAATATTTAAAAAAATAGGAAAATAAGAAGTAGTCCAGGAAGGACACGAGGCGTCCACGAGGGTGGAGGGCGCGCCCTACCCCCTGGGCGCGCCCCCTACCTCGTGGGCACCTCATGTGTCCTCCGGACTCTGTTTTCTTGCATGATACTTCTTTTGGTCGGTAAAAAATCACTATATAATCTCCCGAAGGTTTTGACAACCGTACCACACAAATATCCTCTGTTTTTGTTTCGAGCTGTTTCTGTTGCAGATTTAGATCAAGATGTCATCTCAGGACTCCGACGGAGAGAGCTATGTCTCACATCTCATTGCTGACCCAAAGACCTATCGGGATCTATCTCCTTGTGGTCGAACTACGGATGGTGAGGAGGATGCTCATTCGAGGAGGATCAATGATTCAAGTTCAGAGGAGGAGGATGTTCCACTGCCTCAACCTGGGGATATGCACGTGAAGTTCAAGAAGTCTAGTCTCCCTAAGAGGGCTAAACTGTCTAACAACCGATCTATTCCTTCTCGTTTTCGGTAGAAAAGAAAAGGGGGTTTATGTGACAAGATTTTGAAGCTGGAATCTGAGATCGATGATTTGAAGGAGGAAATTGCTCTTCTCAATTACAATATAAAAAAGTTAAAGGCACAGTTATCTTCATCATCACCATCCTCTTCACCTTCGAAGAAGGGGACATAATCACATGGGTATGGGCACTCCCCTTGGCAACGACCAAGCTTGGGGGAGGTGCCCCGGTATCGTATCACCTTCACACTCCTATGTTTACCGTTTTTTTAGTTCAATCCTTTTGGTAATATCTTGATCTTGTAGAATAACGTTTTGGTATGATTTAGTTTTGAGTTTTGCTTTATGATCCTTCTATGTAATCGAGTCCGTGAGCTATATATAATAAAGATTAGTGTTGAGTCAAGGGCTTGATTATCTTACTATGACCGAGAGGGAATAAAAAGAAAAGAGAAAGAATAAAAAGAAGTAAAGAGATCATATTGATCTTATGGAGAGTAATGACTTCACATATAAAGAGTGTGATGAATAAAAGTTGTTGAGAGTTGACAAACATAGTTTTGGTCATCGTTGCAATTAATAGGAAGTAATAAAGAAAGAGAGGTTTTCACATATAAATATACTATCTTGGACATGTTTTATGATTGTGAGCACTCATTAAAATATGACATGTTAAAGAGTTGATGTTGGACAAGCAAGACAACGTAATGGGTTATGTTTTCTTATATCTGAAATAAAGTATATTATCATGGATCATCCAACATGTTGAGCTTGCCTTTCCCCCTCATGCTAGCCAAATTCTTTGCATCAAGTAGAGATACTACTTGTGCTTCCGAATATCCTTAAAACCAGTCTTGCCATTAGAGTCCTCCATATCTACCTATGGATTGAGTAAGATCCTTCAAGTAAGTTGTCATTGTTGCATGTAATAAAAATTTCTCTCTAAATATGTATGATTTATTAGTGTGGAGAAAATAAGCTTTATACGATCTTGTGATGTGGAAGAAATAAAAGCGACGGACTGCATAATAAAGGTCCATATCACAAGTGGCAATATAAAGTGACGTTCTTTTGCATTAAGATTTCGTGCATCCAACCATAAAAGCACATGACAACCTCTGCTTCCCTCTGCGAAGGGCCTATCTTTTATTCTTGTCTTATACTTTATACAAGAGTCATGGTGAACTTCACCTTTCCTTTTTACATTTTATCCTGCAAGCACATTGTGTTGGAAAGATCCTCACATATATATATCCAATTGGATGTAAGTTGGCATGAATTATTATTGTTGACATTACCGTTGAGGTAAAGGGTTGGGAGGCAACACTATAAGCCCCTATCTTTCTCTGTGTCTGATTAAAACTCCATACCCATAAGTATTGCATGAGTGTTAGCAATTGTGAAAGACTAAATGATAGTTGAGTATGTGGACTTGCTGAAAAGCTGTTATAATGACTCTTTCCGATATTATGATAAATTGCAATTGCTTCAATGACCGAGATCCTAGTTTGTTAGTTCTCAATGAAGTTTCTGATTCATACCTGAAATTGTGAATAGATTATTACTTGAGCATAAGAAATCATATGACAATATCCATATATGTTGTTGTTACAAGAATGACCATGATGCCCTCATGTCCGTATTTTATTTTATCGAAACCTCTATCTCTAAACATGTGGACATATTTTTCGTTATCGGCTTCCGCTTGAGGACAAGCGAGGTCTAAGCTTGGGGGAGTTGATACGTCCATTTTGCATCCTGCTTTTATATCGATATTTATTGCATTATGGGCTGTTATTACACGTTATGTCACATGCCTTTTCTCTCTTATTTTACAAGGTTTACATGAAGAGGGAGAATGCCGGCAGCTAGGATTCTGGGCTGGAAGGAGCAAATATTAGAGACCTATTCTGCACAACTCCAAAAGTCCTGAAACTTCACGGAGGCACGTTTTGGCATTAATAAAAATATTGGCGAAAGAATCAACCAGAGGGGGCCCACACCCTGGCCACGAGGGTGGGGGGCGCGCCCCCTGCCTCGTGGGCCCCCTGGCAGGCCTCCGGTGCCCATCTTCTGCTATATGAAGTCTTTTACCTTGGAAAAAATCATAAGCAAGCTTTCGGGACAAAACACCACCGCCACGAGGCGGAACCAATCTAGGCTCCGGTGGAGCTGTTCTGCCGGGGAAACTTCCCTTCGGGAGGGGGAAATCATCGTCATCGTCATCACCAGCGATCCTCTCATCGGGAGGGGGTCAATCTCCATCAACATCTTCACCAGTACCATCTCATCTCAAATCCTAGTTCATCTCTTGTATCCAATCTTTGTCCCAAAACCTCAGATTGTTACCTGGGGGTTGCTAGTAGTGTTGATTACTCCTTGTAGTTGATGCTAGTTGGTTTATTTGGTGGAAGATCATATGTTCAGATCCTTTATGCATATTAATACCCCTTTGATTATGAACATGAATATGATTTGTGAGTAGTTACGTTTGTTCCTGAGGACATGGGAGAAGTCTTGCTATAAGTAGTCATGTGAATTTGTTATTTGTTCGATATTTTGATGAGATGTATGTTGTCTCCCCTCTAGTGGTGTTATGTGAACGTCGACTACATGACACTTCACCATTGTTTGGGCCTAGAGGAAGGCATTGGGAAGTAATAAGTAGATGATGGGTTGCTAGAGTGACAGAAGCTTAAACCCTAGTTTGGGCTGATTTGGATCCATATGTTTCATGCTATGGTTAGGTTTACCATAATACTTCTCTTGTAGTTGCGGATGCTTGCAATAGGGGTTAATCATAAGTGGGATGCTTGTCCAAGAAAGGGCAGTACCCAAGAACCGGCCCACCCACATACCAAATTATCAAAGTAACGAACGTGAATCATATGAGCGTGATGAAAACTAGCTTGACGATAATTCCCATGTGTACTCGGGAGCGTTTTCCTTCATATAATAGTTTGTCCAGGCTTGTCCTTTGCTACAAAAAGGATTGGGCCATCTTGCTGCACCTTATTTACTTTCATTACTTGTCACCCGTTACAAATTACCTTATGACAAAACTATCTGTTACCGATAATTTCAGTGCTTGCAGAGAATACCTTACTGAAAACCGCTTGTCATTTCCTTCTGCTCCTTGTTGGGTTCGACACTCTTACTTATCGAAAGGACTACGATAGATCCCCTATACTTGTGGGTCATCACTGAGCTCCTGCTGGCACTTGTCCGTGCGCGTGCTACTGCTGCCTGCTCGTGCACGTGCGCGTGCTTCTGTTGCTGCTTGCTCGTACACTGTTGTTGCTCCCATGTGTTGCTGCAGCCACTTCTTGCATTTGCCACGCGTAGGAGATGGAGGGAGGGGGCACGACCGTGGTGGAGATGGGGAGCACACGGCGAATCCTAGGCCAGGCTCGACGGATCTGACAAACCGGCAGGACGAATCGGGATGGTATGGGTAGTCTCTAGTCTGCAGGGGATGGAGAGGAAGTAGGGAAGAGGGAGCGACTGGTTCAAACTCCAGTTTAAAATTGGATCGAATGTAGTGGCTGACTATGTGCATCCATCAAATAAATTATGCCTCATAGTTCACATTTTTTAGATATAGTTAACATTTTTTATGCAAAACGATGTTTTCAAATATGGCACGCTATAACATGCATAGCATCTAGAGAAGGGCCGAGCTAATTCTTATGGAGAACTATTTTCTTCGTTGGTAAGGATACAACTATTAGGCATGCCAGGTGCAAGCCATTATGTAGAAACTCACCCCAACGTTGCTCTGTAGGAGCAACTCGGGCGGCTGCCACCCCACTCGTGGGTGCAACTTGCTGCCGTGGGTTCTTGGTCCTGGCCTGAGCCCTGGATCCAGATTTGGAGGGGCAGAGTCTCCAAAGGTGGTTAGGCTGGTGGCGGCAGCTGTTGGGTTCTCGGAGAGGGCTACGGGGTCCCATGGCATGCTCCTCGCATGGGAGATTCGTTCGATGGGCCTCCAGGGCTTGAGGTTTTGTTGGAGTGACGTACGCCAAGCTTTCCCTCAACATTCATGGTTTCGTGTGTCGGGGCCTATGGAGGAGGGGCATCAGTGAAAGTTGCGTAAGGCTTTGGTCATTAGAGGCAACGACGACATCGCTTGACGTCGTGTTCTCCTCCTTGGAGGTGTTGCTTCTGCGCGCCTTCTCTCTAGATCAGACGATAACCTCACCTTTGCCAAGGCCGCCCTTCCTCGGCGTCCCTCTATGTGGTGCCCTTGTGTGTGCAGGGTTGCCAAGGTTCACTCTTGTGTCCTCATGTCGTAATTTTGCTACCTCAATGTGCTCTCAACTTCTTTTAAACGACGTGCTTCTTGATTGGAAGGCCATCCCATGACCTGGGGTTGTTGAGATTGGTGCCATGCCACAAGGATCATTTGATGTTTCATCCACTTGCCAAGGTCCATTGGTTGTGCGGTGGGTGGCTACGTTTGGTCTCTAGGGTTAGTAGAGGCATCGGCAAAAGTCTTGCATGACCTTTCTCATGGACGATGACGACATCCGTGGATGTTGTGCTTCTCTTTTGAGGTCGTTTTATCAGTCCCTCCTCCTTCAAACTCCTGCTATCCTATAGCACCAAACTCGGCACTAGCTGCGTGCCTTGGGAGCGGTGCCCCGCATCGTGAGGTGTGTCAAGGAGCTATATGAAGACATGTGCTCATCATCTGGATCAAGAGAGCCCCTTTAGTTCTTGTGCTTATCTTTGTTTGGCCATTTGTGGTTCTATGGTAGTTGGAACCTCGAGCATGATTGATGTGTGTGTGGGCTACCATTGCATGTTGTTCGGTTGTTGCTTTAAAAACAATGAAGCAACATGAAAGCCTTTTTCAACGAGTCATAATGTAGGACAGCATCCACGATAGGAGGGGTCATGATGTAAACCCACATTTAAGACTTCTTTTACAGTGGAGTGGCATAGGCATTCTTAAATGAAGAACGACATGACATCCAAGAATCAGAATTAAATTCTACGAGATTATGAGTATATCAAGAAATTACAGAGAGAATCACAAAGAAAAATTTCTGACAAACATAATCAAGTTGCGAGAGCAAAATATGACATTATCCCGTAACACATAACATACAACAAAAACTCGGGTTTCACTTTCCATGTCCATATTTAACTTTATTTACCTACTCACTGTAAATATATCCTGCTAAAAGATACTATTTAAGAACGGCATGAAGAGCTAAGACAGAACACATTGGAAGATTAGCCATGCATGCAAGCCAAATCCGACCACCGAGCTCAACCACTGGAAGATTTTGTGTTTTAGCTTCTTTTTTCTTTTTGCTTGGGGCTTGTCTTGCTGTGCCCCAGCGATGATTTGAGACTTGAGCCAAATACGACCACCGAGCTCAACCACTGGAAGATTACTTTGAACCGATTTGTTGGATGCTTGGTGTTGTTGCTTTATAATATAAAGCGGGGGAAACCCTTTTTCATGATTTTGTGTTTTAATCACTCTCCGAGCTTCCGTCTGAACCAGCAAAATCAATGCAAGTACTACTACCACCGCCATATGCTTGGCTGCTAGGGTGAACAACGGTTGGCTTGAAGCCTTCGCAGCCGTAGCAATGCCCTAGAAAAGGCACACACAAAAAAAGAGTCAGAAAAATGTTAACATGACTAAACAAAATAGATTCCAGCTAACTGGAAGCCTAATAAAGCAGGTTTGAGCATCTCAAAAATGCCATTTTTGCTTAACTGCTTCTTCATGTATATTTACATCCATTAAGCAGCAGGACATATGATCTAGAGGAATAACTGACAGTTTCAACAAAGGTTCATATTATTCGCAGGATGTTCATTTGCCAAAGATGACACTATCTATGTAGCTGGAAGGGCATGCAAAATCACTAGAATTGATTGTTTCTACGAGTTTATGGCATGGACAACTTATATCCAGGATTTGACCTCATAAATTAGAAAACAACAATCTCTCTGGCCAGTACATACCATTATCATGTTCTCCAACGATACAGCACAGGACCACATCCTTCTCTCCATGGAAAGCGGAGTTGACCTCATAGAAGAAGAGCTTGGTGCTGTCGGCATCAGCAGAATGATGATGATCCTCTGCTTGCTTAGCCGTAAAGTTGTAATGGATGCAGCCCCCTCCAAACTCCCAAAACTCACGGATCACTGGTACCTCCACCAGCTCAAACTGAAAAAACAAGATGAAAAACGTAGTGCATTCCTTACCTCCGGAGGTTTCCTCTGCCTGGGTAAACAATCCTCTTCCTCACCGAAATCGGCGCCGTACTCCCCATAATCGGGTTCAGGGAAAGTGAACTGAAACCTAAATCCATGTTCCTCCATGTTGATACCTTCAGGAGTGCTCCTCTCCTTGGAAGCACAGGCAGCTCGGCTCCTGACGCATGGGGTACTCCTGTCCTTGGAAGCCCACCCAACCCGACTCCTAATGCATCGACAAATTATGATCATGTCATAAAAATGACCAAAGATAATATAGCACGCTCTACCACTAAAAAATAAAGTTACCAGTATCATTTTTCCATTTTTACTATGATGAAGTGTGGTGTGTCTCTCTAAGAGATGCGTGCAGAGTTTGTGAGAAACCGGTTACAGGAGATCCAAAACTTGAATAGTTTATCTCAAATTCGGATTTGACATTGTGAATTAAACAGGGTGCCAGGCGTGGATGACAGCTGCTACTGTCAACCAGAGCTTGCGAGCGGCTGTTATATTACTTTTTTTTACCTTGCGTACCTCCCCCTGGAAGCGGCGGATGAGACTGCAGCTTGAGCAGGATGGTGTTGCTTTGGCTCCTCTGGCAAATTCTCCTTGTGCCTGAACCACAACATGCCAATAATTCAGAATTACTACAGCAGAGCCGTCCGCACTGTTGGGAATGTAGTAATTCAAAAAAATTCCTACGCACACACAAGATCACGGTGATGCATAGCAACGAGATGGGAGAGTGTTGTCCACGTACCCTCGTAGACCGAAAACGGAAGCGTTATGACAACGCGGTTGATGTAGTTGTACGTCTTCACGATCGACCAATCCTAGTACCGAACGTACGGCACCTCCGCGATCTGCACACGTTCAGCTCGGTGACGTCCCACGAACTCACGATCTAGTAGAGATTCGAGGGAGAGCTTCGACAGTACGACGGCATGATGACGGTGATGATGAAGCTACCGGCGCAGGGCTTCGCCTAAACACTACGACGATATGACCGGGCTGGATTATAGTGGAGGGGGGCACCGCACACGGCTAAGAGATCAATGATCAACTTGTGTGTCTATGGGGTGCCCCCCTCCCCCGTATATAAAGGAGTGGAGGAGGGGGAGGAGGCCGGCCTCCTAGGCGCGCCCCAAGGGGAGTCCTACCCCCACCGGGAGTAGGATTCCATCCCTTCCAAGAGTAGGAGTAGGAGGGAAGGAAGGAGGAAAGAGGGGGAAGGAAAAAGGGGGGCGCCCCCCCCCCTTCCTTCCAATTCGGACTAGAGGGGGAGGGGGCGCGTGACCTGCCCTGGCCGCCCCTTCTCCTCTGCACCAAGGCCCATGAGGCCCATTACACTCCCCGGGGGGTTCCGGTAACCCCCCGGTACTCCGGTATTCGTCCAAACTCACTCGGAACCCTTCAGAAGTCCAAACATAGTCATCCAATATATCGATCGTTATGTCTCGACCATTTCGAGACTCCTTGTCATGTCCGTTATCATATCCTGGACTCCGAACTACCTTCGGTACATCAAAACACATAAACTCATATTACCAATCGTCACCGAACTTTAAGCGTGTAGACCCTACGGGATCGAGAACTATGTAGACATGACCGAGACACGTCTCCGGTCAATAACCAATAGTGCAACCTGGATGCTCATATTGGCTCCTACATATTCTACGAAGATCTTTATCGGTCAAACCGCATAACAACATACGTTGTTCCCTTTGTCATCGGTATGTTACTTGCCCGAGATTCGATCGTCGGTATCTCAATACCTTGTTCAATCTCGTTACCGGCAAGTCTCTTTACTCATTCCGTAATGCATCATCCCGCAACTAACTCATTAGTCACATTGCTTGCAAGGCTTATAGTGATGTGCATTACCGAGAGGGCCCAGAGATACCTCTCCGACAATCGGAGTGACAAATCCTAATCTCGATCTATGCCAACTCAACAAGTACCATCGGAGACACCTGTAGAGCACCTTTATAATCACCCAGTTACGTTGTGACGTTTGGTAGCACACAAAGTGTTCCTCCGGTATTCGGGAGTTGCATAATCTCATAGTCATAGGAACATGTATATGTCATGAAGAAAGCAATAGCAATATACTAAACGATCAAGTGCTAAGCTAACGGAATGGGTCAAGTCAATCACATCATTCTCTAATGATGTGATCCCGTTAATCAAATGACAACTCATGTCTATGGCTAGGAAACTTAACCATCTTTGATTCAACGAGCTAGTCAAGTACAGGCATACTAGTGACACTCTGTTTGTCTATGTATTCATACATGTACTAAGTTTTCGGTTAATACAATTCTAGCATGAATAATAAACATTTATCATGATATAAGGAAATATATATAACAACTTTATTATTGCCTCTAGGGCATATCTCCTTCAGTCTCCCACTTGCACTAGAGTCAATAATCTAGTTCACATCGCCATGTGATTTAATACCAATAGTTCACATCACCATGTGATTAACACCCATAGTTCACATCGCCATGTGATCAACACTCAAAGGGTTTACTAGAGTCAGTAATCTAGTTCACAGTGCCATGTGATTAACACTCAAAGAGTACTAAGGTGTGATCATGTTTTGCTTGTGAGAGAAGTTTAGTCAACGGATCTGTCAAATTCAGATCCGTATGTATTTTGCAAATTTCTATGTCTACAATGCTCTGCACGGAGCTACTTTAGCTAATTGTTCCCACTTTCAATATGTATCCAGATTGAGACTTAGAGTCATCCGGATCAGTGTCAAAGCTTGCATCGACGTAACTCTTTACGACGAACTTTTTATCACTTCCATAACCGAGAAACATGTCCTTATTCCACTAAGGATAATTTTGACCGCTGTCCCGTGATCCACTCCTGGATCACTATTGTACCCTCTTGCCAAACTCATGGTGAGGTTCACAATAGGTCTGGTACACAGCATAGCATACTTTATAGAACCTATGACTGAAGCATAGGGAATGACTTTCATTCTCTTTCTATTTTCTGCTGTGGTCGGGTTTTGAGTCTTACTCAACTTTACACCTTGCAACACAGGCAAGAACTCCTTCTTTGACTGTTCCATTTTGAACTATTTCAAAATCTTGTCAAGGTATGTACTTATTGAAAAAACTTATCAAGCATCTTTGATCTATCTCTATAGATCTTGATGCTCAATATGTAAGCAGCTTCACTGAGGTCTTTCTTTGAAAAACTCCTTTCAAACGCTCCTTTATGCTTTGCAGAAAAATTCTACATTATTTCTGATCAACAATATGTCATTCACATATACTTATCAGAAATGCTGTAGTGCTCCCACTCACTTTCTTGTAAATACAGGCTTCTTCGCAAGATTGTATAAAACCATATGCTTTGATCACCTTATCAAAGCGTATATTCCAACTCCGAGATGCTTGCACCAGTCCATAGATGGATCGCTGGAGCTTGCACAATTTGTTAGCACCTTTAGGATTGACAAAACCTTCTTGTTGCATCATATACAACTCTTCTTTAATGAATCCATTAAGGAATATAGTTTTGACATCCATTTGCTAGATTTCATAAAATGCGGCAATTGTTAACATGATTCAGACAGACTTTAAGCATCGATACGAGTTAGAAATTCTCATCGTAGTTAACACCTTGAACTTGTCGAAAACCTTTTGCGACAATTCGAGCTTTGTAGATAGTAACACTACTATCAGTGTCTGTCTTCCTCTTAAAGATCCATTTATTCTCAATGGCTCGCCGATCATCGGGCAAGTCAATCAAAGTCCATACTTTGTACATGGATCCCATCTCAGATTTCATGGCCTCAAGCTATTTCGTGGAATCTAGGCTCATCATCGCTTCCTCATAGTTCGTAGGTTCATCATGGTCAAGTAACATGGCTTCCAGAAAAGGATTATCATACGACTCTGGTGCGGATCTTACTCTGGTTGACCTACGAGGTTCGGTAGTAACTTGATCAGAAGTTTCATGATCATCATCATTAGCTTCCTCACTAATTGATGTAGGAATCACTGGAACTGATTTCTGTGATGAACTACTTTCCAATAAGGGAGCAGGTTCAGTTACCTCATCAAGTTCTATTTTCCTCCCACTCACTTCTTTCGAGAGGAACTCCTTCTCTAGAAAGGATCCATTCCTAGCAACGAATGTCTTGCCTTCGGATCTGTGATAGAAGGTGTACCCAACATTTTATTTTGGGTATCCTATGAAGACGCACTTCTCCGATTTGGGTTTGAGCTTATCAGGTTGAAACTTTTTCACATAAGCATCGCAACCCCAAACTTCAAGAAACGACAGCTTAGATTTCTTGCCAAACCATAGTTCATACGGTGTCGTCTCAACGGATTTAGATGGTGCCCTATTTAACGTGAATGCAGCTGTCTCTAATGCATAACCCCAAAACGATAGCGGTAAATCAGTAAGAGACATCATAGATCGCACCATATCTAGTAAAGTACGATTACGACGTTCGGACACACCATTACGCTGTGGTGTTCCGGGTGGCGTGAGTTGCGAAACTATTCCGCATTGTTTCAAATGAAGACCAAACATGTAACTCAAATATTCTCCTCCATGATCAGATCGTAGAAACTTTATTTTCTTGTTATGATGATTTTCCACTTCACTCTTAAATTCTTCGAACTTTTCAAATGTTTCAGACTTATGTTTCATCAAGTAGATATACCCATATCTGCTCAAATCATCTATGAAGGTCAGAAAATAACGATACCCGCCGCGAGCCTCAACACTCATCGGATCGCATACATCAGTATGTATTATTTCCAATAAGTCAGTTGCTCGCTCCATTGTTCTGGAGAACGGAGTCTTAGTCATCTTGCCCATGAGGCATGGTTCGCAAGCATCAAGTGATTCATAATCAAGTGATTCCAAAAGCCCATCAGCATGGAGTTTCTTCATGCGCTTTACACCAATATGACCTAAACGGCAGTGCCACAAATAAGTTGCACTATCATTATTAACTTTGCATCTTTTGGCTTCAATGTTATGAATATGTGTATCACCACGATCGAGATTCAATAAACCATTTATATTGAGTGTATGACCATAGAAGGTTTTATTCATGTAAATAGAACAACAATTATTCTTTGACTTAAATGAATAACCGTATTGCAATAAACATGATCAAATCATATTCATGCTCAACGCAAACACCAAATAACATTTATTTAGGTTCAATACTAATCCCGAAAGTATAGGGAGTGTGCGATAATGATCATATCAATCTTGGAACCACTTCCAACACACATCATCACTTCACCCTTAACTAGTCTATGTTCATTCTGCAACTCCCGTTTCGAGTTACTACTCTTTAGTAACTGAACCAGTATCAAATACCGAGGGGTTGCTATGAACACTAGTAAATACACATCAATAACATGTATATCAAATATACCTTTGTTCACTTTGCCATCCTTCTTATCCGCCAAGTATCTAGGGCAGTTCCACTTCCAGTGACCATTTCCTTTGCAGTAGAAGCACTCAGTTTCAGGCTTGGGTCTAGCTTTGGGCTTCTTCATGGGAGTGGCAACTTGCTTGCCATTCTTCTTGAAGTTCCCTTTCTTTCCCTTGCCCTTTTACTTGAAACTAGTGGTCTTGTCAACCATCAACACTTGATGTTTTTCTTGATTTCTACATTCGCCGATTTCAGCATCGCGAAGAGCTCGGGGAATCGTTTTCGTCATCCCTTGCATAGTATAGTTCATCACGAAGTTCCAGTAACTTGGTGATAGTGAATAGAGAACTCTGTCAATCACTATCTTATCTGGAAGATTAACTCCCACTTGATTCAAGTGATTGTAGTACTCAGATAATCTGAGCACATGCTCACTGGTTGAGCTATTCTCCTCCATCTTGTAGGCAAAGTACTGTCTGAGGGAGTCCTGGATTAGGGGGTCCTCGGATAGCTGGACTATATCCTTTAGCTGGACTGTTGGACTATGAAGATACAAGATTGAAGACTTCGTCCCGTGTCCGGATGGGACTCTCCTTGGCGTGGAAGGCAATCTTGGCGATACAGATATGTAGATCTCCTCCCTTGTAACCAACTCTGTGTAACCCTAGCCCCCTCCGGTGTCTATATAAACCAGAGGGTTTAGTCCGTAGGACAACAACAATCATACCATAGGCTAGCTTCTAGGGTTTAGCCTCTACGATCTCGTGGTAGATCAACTCTTGTAATACTCATATCATCAAGATCAATCAAGCAGGAAGTAGGGTATTACCTCCATCAAGAGGGCCCGAACCTGGGTAAACATCGTGTCCCTCGCCTCCTGTTACCATCCGCCTTAGACGCACAGTTCGGGACCCCCTACCCGAGATCCGCCGGTTTTGACACCGACATTGGTGCTTTCATTGAGAGTTCCACTGTGTCGTCGCGATAAAGGCTTGATGGCTCCGTCGATTATCGACAATGATGCGATCCAGGGTGAGGTTTTCCTCCCCGGGCAGATCTTCGTATTCGGCGGCTTCGTACTGCAGGCCAACTCGCTTGGCCATCTGAAGCAGATCGAGAGCTACGCCCCTGGCCATCAGGTCAGGTTTGGAAACTTGAACTATACTGCCGACATCTGCGGAGACTTGATCTTCGACGGATTCGAGCCCATGTCAGGTGCGCCGCACAATCACGACGAGCATGAATTAGCTCTGCCGCCGGACAGTGTTTGGGAGATCACGCCTGGAACTACTCTGGCCCTCAATCCGGAACAAATTGCGCCATCTGAGGACGGGTGGATGGACCCCGCCACGGAGGCCGCACACTCAGTGGCGATAGAGCCGAATACTGACTTCACCTCCTACGAGACCCATGTTGCCGAACCGTTGGATTCGTCCCCGGCCATGGGCTCCGAGCCGCATGCGTCCGTGCCTATCAAATCCGATTGGGCACCGATCATGGAGTTTACCTCTACGGATATCTTTCAGCACTCGCCCTTCGGCGACGTGCTAAACTCGTTGAGGTCTCTCTCCCTGTCAGGAGACCCTTGGCCGAACTATGTCCAGCTAGAACGGGATGCGGACGACGAAGAAATTCGCTCCCCACCCACCACCCACTTAGTAGCCACTGTCGACGATTTAACCGACATGCTCGACTTCGGCTCCAAAGACATCGACGGTATGGATGACGATGCAGGAGACGAACAAGAACCACCGCCCACAGGGCGCTGGACTGCCACCTCATCATACGACATATACATGGTGGACACCCCCAAAGAAGGCGATGGCGATAAGACAGCGGAGGATAATCCCTCCAAGAAGCAATCCAAGCACCGACGTCAGCGGCGCCGCTCTAAGTCCCGCCATAGCAAAAGCAGCGATACCGGCACAAGAGACAATAACGCTCCGGATAGTGCCGAGGACGACGAAAATCCCCTCCAGCCAGACCTAGAGCGGGAGGATGAACAAGCTAGCCCTCCGGAACAGGCAGCAGACGGAGAATCGGAGGATGACAATTACATGCCTCTCTCCGAAGACGAGGTGAGCCTCGGCGATGAAGAATTTATCATGCCTGAGGATCCCGTCGAACAGGAGCGCTTCAAGCGCCGGCTTATAGCCACAACAAACAGCCTGAAGAAAAAGCAACAACAGTTTCGAGCTGATCAAGATCTGCTAGCAGACAGATGGACTGAAGTCCTTGCGGCCAAGGAATACGAACTCGAACGCCCAACCAAGAGTTACCCAAAGCGCAGGTTGCTACCCCAACTCGAGGAGGAAGCATCACAACCTACATTACCAGCGTATGATGCGGCTGATTGGCCACCTCGTGGCCGAGACAGAGGGGCATATCAGCCCGAAGTCCAGCCCGCACCCCGTCGCCAGACAAACAAAAACACCAAGGCCCGGGGCAGCACGCGGGACCTGCGAGACGTATTGGAAAACAAAGCAGGACATACAAGATCAATCTACGGATCACGGGGTCGTGCCCCAACGCGCGACGATGATCGTCACGCCGGATACACTAAAAGCAAATACGGCGGGGCCGAATACAGCAGACAAGACTCGTATGAACTGCGTCATGACATAGCCCGGCACAGAGGCGCTGCACACCCCCTATGCTTCACCGATGAAGTAGTGGATCATGAATTCCCAGAAGGATTCAAACCCGTGAACATTGAGTCATACGATGCCACAACAGACCACGCGGTATGGATCGAGGATTTCCTCCTCCATATCCACATGGCCCGCGGTGACGATCTACATGCCATCAAGTACCTCCCACTAAAACTCAAAGGACCAGCTCGGCATTGGCTGAATAGCCTGCCAGCAAACTCCATTGGTAGTTGGGAGAATTTGGAAGATGCATTCCTTGACAACTTCCAGGGCACTTATGTGCGACCACCAGATGCTGATGACTTGAGCCACATAACCCAACAGCCTGGGGAATCGGCCAGGAAATTCTGGACTCGGTTCCTAACTAAAAAGAACCAAATCATCGACTGTCCGGATGCCGAGGCCTTAGCGGCATTTAAACATAACATCCGAGACGAGTGGCTCGCCCGACACCTCGGCCAAGAGAAGCCGAAGTCCATGGCAGCCCTCACGACACTCATGACCCGCTTTTGCGCGGGCGAGGATAGCTGGCTGGCTCGCAGCAACAACACATCAAGGAATCCTGGCACCTCAGATGCCAAAGATACTAACGGCAGACCACATCGTAACAGACACAAGCGCCGCAACAACGGCGATAACGCCGAAGACACGGCAGTCAATGCTGGATTCAGTGGCTCTAAATCCGGTCAGCGGAAAAAGTCGTTCAAAAGAAGCAATCCGGGCCCGTCCAGTTTGGACCACATACTCGATCGCTTGTGCCAAATTCACGGCACCCCCGATAAGCCAGCCAATCACACCAACAGAGAATGCTGGGTGTTTAAGCAGGCCGGCAAGTTGAATGCCGAAAACAAGGACAAGGGGCTGCATAGCAACGACGAGGAGGAGCCTCGGCCGCCGAACACAGGAGGACAGAAGAGGTTCCCTCCACAAGTGAAAACGGTGAACATGATATACGCAACCCACATTCCCAAGAGGGAACGGAAGCGTGCACTAAGGGACGTCTATGCGATGGAGCCAGTCGCCCCAAAGTTCAACCCTTGGTCCTCTTGTCCGATCACCTTCGATCGCAGGGACCACCCCACTAGTATCCGTCATGGCGGATCTGCCGCATTGGTCCTTGACCCCATCATTGACGGATTTCACCTCACTCGAGTCCTTATGGACGGTGGCAGCAGCCTGAACCTGCTCTATCAGGATACAGTGCGCAAAATGGGCATAGACTCCTCGAGGATCAAACCCACCAAAACCACCTTTAAAGGTGTAATCCCAGGTGTAGAGGCCTGTTGCACGGGCTCAATCACACTGGAAGTGGTTTTCGGGTCTCCGGACAAATTTTGAAGCGAGGATTTAATCTTCGATATCGTCCCCTTTCGTAGCGGCTATCACGCACTGCTCGGACGAACCGCATTTGCCAGATTCAATGCGGTACCACATTATGCATACCTCAAACTCAAAATGCCAGGACCACGCGGGGTTATAACAGTTAATGGAAACACAGAGCGCTCGCTCCGCACGGAGGAGCACACTGCGGCCCTCGCAGCAAAAGCGCAAAGCAGCCTTATTAGGAAACCGCCAATTCGGCGACAAAGACCCCGGACACCTTCAAGCGAGTCCGGAGTACCCCACAGGCGGATCGGCATGCACGTTTTGAGCTCGACTAGCAATCCGGCCTCCGTCCCAGTCCCAGTCAAGTGGCGAAATCTATGCCACGCGTACATAACTACGCACTCAAGATACCATGGGCATGGGCGGAGGCACCACTACGGCACATCCCACAATGCGGCTCAACCGCCCCAGGGGCTGTATACCTTCATCATTTTCTCTTTCAGGACCTTACTCTCTGGAAGCCCTTTCTGGCAGTCTAATTGTTGGACTCATCGCGGCAGGGAAATACCAAGGAAGCAAGACGGTCTGACGTACGAGGGAATCCCCAGGTGGTCTCTGATAACGATCAAAATACCTATTTTACATACCCGTACGCAACTTGCCCTTGGATAGGACATGTCAAATGGACCTATTTTTTGCTTATGGCACTACTTGTATCCGTACGCTTTGACGTATTCTTTAATAACAATGCATAGCGTTAGCCTATTATTGCATTCCCCTTTCTTCCTTTTTTTTCTTTCTTTCGCTTGTCTGCCTATTTACGACAACTTGCACCCGTACATTCTGGTACGACCAGTGCGCCAGGGGCTTCAGTATATCCCATAACACGGCGTGAGAAGTCCGAACACTTTTGACAGTGCGGCACCCCGAACTTATAGCATTATATGCATCAGCTCCGAATCATGTCTTGGGTCAATAGTTGGGTTTGCCCGGCTCCCATGTTTTGGTACCTTACATTCCGCAATATCGGCTAAGGTAGCACTGGGAGAACTACTGAGATTGTGTCCCGGTTCTTCCGGACGGGCACCTCAGTAGAGAAAGCCGAAAACTGACTATCATGATGAGGCGAGAGCTGGTCGCTGTTCGAGAGGTCTCAAGTCCTTAAAGACTTCTTTCGCTTCGGGCGAGGAGTCAGCCTTGCCCGACTTAGGCGTATATAGCGCCCCAAATTCGGCCTTCCGAATACTAGGGGCTTCGCCAAAATTTAAAATTGTAGACTTCTATGGCTAAGTGAGAGTGATAAAGCTTTATAGTCCGATTGCCTGGTTCGCTATGCTGAACACCTCCTTCGAAGGACCCAAAATTCGGATAAAGAGTGCTCAGGTTTATCCCGAACACCTCAGTACTAGTTACATGGGGGCAGAAGCCGACGACTGGCCAACTCTCAGATTTCATAAACGGCCGCACAGAAGGTAATATTTTAAATTAACAAGCGTTTCATAGCGCAAATGAACTCGTTTCATATTACAGGAACACATGAGTACATTCATTCGAATATTACATCCCTAGCACATTCCTCCGCCACAAGGCGAGAACCCTTCAGGACACTGTCATAATACTTTTCGGGGTGGCGATGCTCCTTGCCTTCCGGCGGCCCCTCCTTCACCAGCTTTTCGGCGTCCAGCTTCGCCCAGTGCACCTTCGCCCGGGCAAAAGCCCTGCGCGCACCCTCGATGCAGACGGACCACTTTATGACTTCAAGCCGTGGGCAAGCATTCACAAGCCACCTCACTAGACCGAAGTAGCTATCAGGCAGGGGCTCGCCAGGCCACATCCGGACTATAAGACCCTTCATGGCCTGTTTGGCCGCCTTGTGGAGCTCGACCAGTTGCTTCAGCTGGTCGCTCAAGGGCATTGGGTGTTCGGTCCCAGTATACTGAGACCAGAACAACTTCTCCGTCGAGTTCCCCTCCTCATCCCGGTAGAACTCGGCGGCATCCGACACACTGCGGGGTAGATCTACGAACGCTCCTGGAGAGCTCCTAACTCGGATAAGTAAAAAGAAAGTTTCCTTCACATGCTTGCTTTCCATAATGAATGCCTTACCCGCCGCTATCTTCTTAACCGCCTTGATTTCCCGGAGGGCCTTTTGGGCTTCGGCCTTGGCATGTTGTGCACTTTCGAGGGCCTTCGCAAGCTCGGACCCTTGCGTCTTAGAGTCAAGCTGCAAGGACTCATGTTTTTTGGCGAGAGCCTGGAGCTCTTGCTGCACCTCGCCTACTCGGGCTTCTTGCTTTTCTTGCTCGATGCGCTCCTTGGCCGCTTTGTCTTTGGCCTCGGATAGCGCCTTCTGCAGGGCCTCCACTTCGGTCGTGGCCCCTAGCAAAATTCATGACGATCCTATTATTCTAAAACCAATTTTTTTATAATATACAGACGGGGTATCACTTACCTTTGTTCTCTTCGAGCTGCCTCTTGGTAAGGCCGAGCTCTTCCTTGGACCGCTCAAGGTCCCGCTTTAGTGCGGCGACCTCCGCAGTACGTGCAGCAGCGGCTAGCGGTGAAGCCTGCATATGCACATAGACATATTCCGATTAGACTCCTGCGGTTATTATTTGATCCTCTATTCGGCCTTTCTTCGCAAACGCCAAACAGAGCATCAGGGGCTACTGTCTATGCGGTAACATTCTCTTATAATCTTGTTACTTACCTCAAAGCCTGTTAGGAGGCTGGCACAGGCTTCAGTCAGTCCGCTCTAGGCGGACTGAACCTTCTTGACCACCGCACTCATAATGGTGCGGTGCTCTTCGTCAATGGAAGCACCGCGAAGCACTTCCAGCAAGAGATGCCTCTAGATGAACAGAGGCCATCGGCACAGACGGCTTGCCCCCCTTAGCGAGGGGTTGCCGGACAGAATCCGGAACCACTGGAGGTTCCGGCGCCGTATTCGGCTTGGGGCTAGACTTGCTGCCCCCGGCGTTGGGGCCCAGAGGAGTCTTGCCCCTCGTGCGCCCAGCGCCTGGAATGTCACCTTGAAGCGCCTCCGGAACTGTCTCCCCTTGGTTCAGTCCCCTTTGAGACAACACCTCGGTGTCGTCCGTAGGGCGGGGGGAGGAGGCGGTCGGGAGTGAATCGCTGTTCATATCCGACGGGCCCAAAGAATCATCTGATGAAGATACGTCGATGTGGGCTCGGGATGGGCTGCATAATCATGCGCCGCGTGATAAGAAACAGTACAATAAGACGTACCAAGAATTGTTAGGGTATCCGGATACTCACGACTTCGCCAGGGGCTTGTCCCTGGGCAACCACTCCTCGTCGCTGAAAGCGGCCATCGTGGAACAGTCCGGGAGGAGGGTCCTTCTCTTCTTGGACCCTTCGGCCTCCCCTAATGGGGCGGCCTTCCTTTTCTTGTCCCCCCCGGCTGGGGGGGAGAACTTTCCTCTTCTTCCTCCTCGTTTTCGTGGGAGGAGTGCGCCTTGGTGTTTTCGGACGATGAGTCCGATATAACCCTGCGCCGGAGACCCTTCCGGGTCCCCGTGGCCTTCTTCTTGGCCTTCTTCGCCGGCACCTCATAAGGCGCCGGAACCAGCATCTCTGTTAGGAGAGCATCTGCTGGATCTTCGGGCAGGGGGCTAGACAATCGATCTGCTCCGCTGTCGCTACCCAGTCCTGTTAAATGGCGTGGAGGCTTAGATCCCGCGCATGGTTAAACTGGGGAAAATGAACATCTTATAAGATATAAAAGACTTACCGGATTAGCAGGGCGCTTTGCGCTGAGTCCGCGGTCCTCGGTAAGGGGAAGAGGTACCTCGGCGCCCTTGAACAGCACCCTCTAGACGTCCTTGTGTGTCGTGTCGAAGAGCTCTCGCAGCGTCTGGTGCTCGGCCGGGTCGAACTCCCACAAATTGAATGCCCGTCTTTGACACGGGAGGATCCGGCGGAAGAGCATGAATTGGACCACGTTGACGAGCTTGATTTTCTTGCTCATCATGTTTTTGACATAGGTCTGGAGTCCGGTCAGCTCTACCGAGGAACCCCAGGATAGGCCCTTCTCTTTCCTGGAGGTGAGCCGCATGGGGATTCCGGATCGAAATTCGGGGGCCGCCACCCAGTTGGTGTCCGCGGCTCGGTGATGTAGAACCAACCCGATTGTCACCCCTTTATGGTCTCCACATAGGAGCCTTCGAGCCAGGTGACGTTGGAAATTTTGCCCACCATGGCGGCTCCGCACTCCGCTTGCTGGCCGACCACCTCCTTCGGTTTAACGTTGAAGGTCTTCAGCCACAGGCCGAAGTGGGGCTTGATGCGGAGGAAGGCCTCGCACACGACGATAAACGCCGAGATGTTGAGGATGAAATTGGGGGCCAGATCGTGAAAATCCAGCCCATAGTAGAACATGAGCCCGCGGACAAATGGGTGGAGGGGAAATCCCAGTCCGCGGACGAAGTGGGTAAGAAAAACCACCCTCTCATGGGGTACTGGAGTAGGGACGATCTGCCCCGCATCTGGCAGCCGGTGTGCGATATCCGCGGCCAGATATCCGGCTCCCCGTAGCTTTGTGATGTCCTCCTCCGTAACGGAGGAGACCATCCACTTGCCTCCCGCTCCGGACATGCTTGGAGTGGTTTGAGGAGGAAATGTGAACTTGGGTGCTGGAACTCGAGTGCGCAAGAATGGATGAGCAAGGAGGAAGAGGGCGTGGGTGAAAAAGAGGAATCCTTGTCCCTTTGTAAGGGCAGAAGAAACTATACACCTCCCCACCTGCCTGGTAAACTCGCTTATTCCCCAAGCGCCGTAATTGATGGCGCGGTTGGGTTACCCACACCCGTATTGATGAGAATCCCGTGATAAGGGGACACGATCTCTGCTTCGACAAGACGTGCCAAGAAAACCGCCTCGCAATATGTGCAGTAGCTGGTTGAGAAAAACGGTTCGAATAATGACCGGGCCGTGGTGTGATGTCATGCTGCCGAACGTGTCAGCAGATTAGATTTGTGGAAATACTATTCTCTCTACGGTGGTATGTGGAATTTGTTTTGCAGAGCCGGACACTATCCTTGTGTTCAAAATCTTCTATGGAATATTCAGAGGAGGAACCCGCCTTGCAATGCCGAAGACAATCTGCGCGCCGGACTCATCTTCATTGAAGCCTGGTTCAGGGGCTACTGAGGGAATCCTGGATTAGGGGGTCCTCGGACAGCCGGACTATATCCTTTAGCCGGACAGTTGGACTATGAAGGTACAAGATTGAAGACTTCGTCCCGTGTCCGGATGGGACTCTCCTTGGCGTGGAAGGCAAGCTTGGCGATACGGATATGTAGATCTCCTCCCTTGTAACCGACTCTGTGTAACCCTAGCCCGCCCCGGTGTCTATATAAACCGGAGGGTTTAGTCCGTAGGACAACAACAATCATACTATAGGCTAGCTTCTAGGGTTTAGCCTCTACGATCTCGTGGTAGATCAACTCTTGTAATACTCATATCGTCAAGATCAATCAAGCAGGAAGTAGGGTATTACCTCCATCGAGAGGGCCCGAACCTGGGTAAACATCATGTCCCCCGCCTCCTGTTACCATCCGCCTTAGACGCATAGTTCGGGACCCCCTACCCGAGATCCGCCGGTTTTGACACCGACACTGTCAGAGGTCTCATACCTCTTAACACGGGAATGAGTATGAAATACCAATTTCAACTCTTGGAACATCTCATATGCTCCATGTCGTTCAAAACATTTTTGAAGTCCCAGTTCTAAGCCGTAAAGCATGGTGCACTAAACTATCAAGTAGTCATCATACCGAGCATTGTCAAACGTTCATAATGTCTACATTTGCTCCTGCAATAGGTCCGTCACCTAGCGGTGCATCAAGGACATAATTCTTTTGTGCAGCAATGAGGATAATCCTCAGATCACGAACCTAGTCCGCATCATTGCTACTATCATCTTTCAACATAGTTTTTCTCTAGGAACATATCAAAAATAAACGTGGAGCTATATCGCGAGCTATTGATCTACAACATAGTTATGCAAATACTATCAGGACTAAGTTCATGATAAATTAAAGTTCAATTAATCATATTACTTAAGAACTCCCACTTAGATAGACATCACTCTAGTCATCTAAATGATCACGTGATCCAAATCAACTAAACCATGTCCGATCATCACGTGAGATGGAGTAGTTTTCAATGGTGAACATCACTATGTTGATCATATCTACTATATGATTCACGCTCGACCTTTAGTGTTCCGAGGCCATATCTGCATATGCTAGGCTCGTCAAGTTTAACCCGAGTATTCTGCGTGTGCAAAACTGGCTTGCACCCGTTGTATGTGAACGTAGAGCTTATCACACCCGATCATCACGTGGTGTCTCGGCACGACGAACTTTCGCAACGGTGCATACTCAGGGAGAACACTTGTACCTTGAAATTTAGTGAGAGATCATCTTATAATGCTACCGCCGAACTAAGGAAAATAAGATGCATAAAGGATAAACATCACATGCAATCAATATAAGTGATATGATATGGTCAGCATCATCTTGTGCCTTTGATCTCCATCTCCAAAGCACCGTCATGATCACCATCGTCACCGGCGCGACACCTTGATCTCCATCGTAGAATCATTGTCATCTCGCCAACTATTGCTTCTACGACTATCGCAACCGCTTAGTGATAAAGTAAAGCAATTACATGGCGATTGCATTTCATACAATAAAGCGACAACCCTATGGCTCCTGCCAGTTGCCGATAACTCCGTTACAAATCATGATCATCTCATACAATAAAATTTAGCATCATGTCTTGACCATATCACATCACAACATGCCTTGCAAAAACAAGTTAGACGTCCTCTACTTTGTTGTTGCAAGTTTTACGTGGCTGCGACGGGCTGAGCAAGAACCGTTCTTACCTACTGATACGTCTCCAACGTATCTATAATTTATGAAGTATTCATGCTATTATATTATCCTTCTAGGATGTTTTATATGCATTTATATGCTATTTTATATGATTTTTGGGACTAACCTATTAACCTAGAGCCCAGTGCCAGTTTCTGTTTTTACCTTGTTTCTGAGTATCGCAGAAAAGGAAAACCAAACGGAGTCCAATTGACCTGAAACTTGACGGAGCTTATTTTTGGACCAGAAGAAGGCCATGGAGTAAAAGAGTTGGGCCAGAAGAGTCCCGGGCAGCCCACGAGGGTGGGAGGCGCGCCCACCCCCCCTAGGCGCACCCCCTACCTCATGGACAGCCCGGAGACCCCCCTGACTTTTTCCCGACGCCAAAACCTCTTAAATATACAGAAACCCCCAGAACATAACCTAGATCGGGAGTTCTGCCGCCGCAAGCCTCTGTAGCCACCGAAAATCAATCTAGACCAATTCTGGCACCCTGCTGGAGGGGGGAACCCTCACCGGTGGCCATCTTCATCATCCCGGCGCTCTCCATTACGAGGAGGGAGTAGTTCACCCTCAGGGCTAAGGGTATGTACCCGTAGCTATGTGTTGATCTCTCTCTCTCTCTCTCGTGTTCTTGAGGTGATACGATCTTGATGTATCGCTAGCTTTGCTATTATAGTTGGATCTTATGATGTTTCTCCCCCTCTACTCTCTTGTGATGGATTGAGTTTTCCCTTTGAAGTTATCTTATTGGATTGAGTCTTTAAGGATTTGAGAACACTTGATGTATGTCTTGCATGTGCTTATCTGTGGTGACAATGGGATATTCACGTGATCCACTTGATGTATGTTTTGGTGATCAACTTGTGGGTTCCGTGACATTGTGAACTTATGTGTAGGGGTTGGCACACGTTTTCGTCTTGACTCTCCGGTAGAAACTTTGGGGCACTCTTTGAAGTTCTTTGTGTTGGTTGAATAGATGAATCTGAGATTGTGTGATGCATATCGTATAATCATACCCGCAGATACTTGAGGTGACATTGGAGTATCTAGGTGACATTAGGGTTTTGGTTGATTTGTGTCTTAAGGTGTTATTCTAGTACGAACTCTATGATAGATCGAACGGAAAGAATAGCTTCGTGTTATTTTACTATGGACTCTTGAATAGATCGATCAGAAAGGATAACTTTGAGGTGGTTTTGTACCCTACCATAATCTCTTCGTTTGTTCTCCTCTATTAGTGACTTTGGAGTGACTCTTTGTTGCATGTTGAGGGATAATTATATGATCCAATTATGTTATTATTGTTGAGAGAACTTGCACTAGTGAAAATATGAACCCTAGGCCTAGTTTCCTAGCATTGCAATACCGTTTATGCTCACTTTTATCGCTTGTTACCTTGCTATTTTTATATTTTTCAGATTACAAAAACCTATATCTACGATCCGTATTACACTGGTATCACCATCACTTCGCCGAACTAGTGCACCTATACAATTTACCATTGTATTGGGCGTGTTGGGGACACAAGAGACTCTTTGTTATTTGGTTGCAGGGTTGTTTGAGAGAGACCATCTTCATCCTACGCCTCCCACGGATTGATAAACCTTAGGTCATCCACTTGAGGGAAATTTGCTACTGTCCTACAAACCTTTGCACTTGGAGGCCCAACAACGTCTACAAGAAGAAGGTCAGTAGACATCAAGCAGTTTCTGGCGCCGTTGCCGGGGAGGTTAGTGCTTGAAGGTATATCTTTAGATCTTGCAATCGAATCATTTAGTTTCTTGTTTTATCACTAGTTTAGTCTATAAAAGAAAACTACAAAAAATGGAATTAAGGTTGCCTCATATGCTTCACCTCTTTAATGTCTTTCGTGAAAATAAGGATTCCGATAATTGTGCCAAAGTGTTAGAAGAAGAATGTATTAGAATGTTTGGCACTAAATATTTGAATGATGAGTATGATTGCAATGTTTGTAGTATGAATTCCTTGAATATCCATGATGCTAATGATATTCAAAGCCACAAGCTTGGGGAAGCTATGTTTGATGAAGATGATATTTTTTGTCTCCCAAGTTTTGATGAGCAAATTTATTATGATGATAGCATGCCTCCTATTGATGAAAGTGTGTTTGGAAGAGTGTCAACTTTAGGAAGTGATGATCCCACTATTTTGGAGGATATTGAATCTTATTGTGATAATTATAAAAGTGGATTTGGAGAGGTCATGACTTTATTTAGTAATGATTCCACTATTTCGGAAGAGGTTCCAATTGATTATGAGTACAAAGTTGCTATCTATGATGATTATTGTGATGACACGTATGCTATAAAGAATAATGATATCCATGAAACTTGTCATCAAGATTTTAACTTTCAATTGGATTATGCCTCACTTGATAGTTATTTTGTTAAGTTTGCTCCCACTACTATTCATGAGAATAAATTTGCTTATGTGGAGAGTAATAAAAAAATTATGCTTGTAGATCATGAAAAGAATGCTTTATGTGATGGTTATATTGTTGAATTCATTCATGATGCTACTGAAAATTATTATGAGAGAGGAACATATGCTTTTACATATTGCAATAATATCAAGTTTCCTCTCTATGTGTTGAAAATCTTGAAGTTATCCTTGTTATACTTTCCTATGCTAGTTGATTATTGTTCCCATAAGTTGTTTGCTCACAAAATCCTATGCATAGGAAGTGGGTTAGACTAAATGTGTTATTAATATGCTTCATGATGCTCTCTTTATGTTTCAATTCCTATCTTTTATATGAGCATCATTGAAATCATCATACCTAGCTAGGGGCGTTAAACGATAGCGCTTGTTGGGAGGCAACCCAATTTTATTTTTGTTCTTTGATTTTTGTTTCTGTTTAGTAATAAATAATCCATATACCCTCTGTTTAGATGTGGTTTCATGTTTTAATTAGTGTTTGTGCCAAGTAGAACCTTTGGGAAGACTTGGGTGAAGTCTTTGTGATCTTGCTGTAAAAAACAGAAACTTTAACGCTCACGAGATGTGCTGCCATTTTTTACTGGAGAGTGCTTTTAGGTTGATTCTTTTTGCAGATGATTAATAGATAAATTACTCACGTCCACCTATTTATTTCAGAATTTTTGGAGTTCCAGAAGTATACGTTTGATACATATTACTACAGACTGTTCTGTTTTTGACAGATTCAGTTTTCTATGTGTTGTTTGCTTATTTTGATGAATCTATGAGTAGTATTGGAGGGTATGAACCATAGAGAAGTTGGAATACATTATATATTACACCAATATGAATTTATAATGAATTCACAACTGTACATAAGTGGTGGATGTATTTTCTTATACTAACGGAGCTTACGAGTTTTCTGTTGAGTTTTGTGTTGTGAAGTTTTCAAGTTTTGGGTAAAGATTCGATGGACTATGGAATAAGGAGTGGAAAGAGCATAAGCTTGGGGATGCCCAAGGCACCCCAAGGTAATATTCAAGGACAACCAAGAGCCTAATCTTGCGGATGCCCCGGATGGCATCCCCTCTTTCGTCTTCGTTCATCGGTAACTTTACTTGGAGCTATATTTTTATTCACCACATGATATGTGTTTTGCTTGGAGCGTCATTTTATTTTATTTTGTTTTGCTTGATGTTTGAATAAGATACCAAGATCTGAAATTCTTAAATGTTAGAGAGTCTTCACATAGTTGCATAATTATTCGACTACTCATTGATCTTCACCTATATCTTTTTAGAGTAGTTTTGTCATTTACTCGTGTGCTTCACTTATATCCTATGAGTAAATCGTTGAATGAATTGAATATCATAAATCTGAAATTATATATGTTTCATATGCCTTTCCCATGGGGAGTAATGCCTTCACATATAAGAAGTAGAGGTGGTAAATTTTTTGAAGGTTAGCAAACATTGTATTGGTCACTTGAACAATTCATGAAAGAATATTGAAGGAAGAGAGATTTCACATATAAATATACTATCTTGGACATCTTATATGGTTGTGAGCCCCATTAATTATTTTCGAACCTGAGCAAATTAGTTGAAGTTGGACAAGGAAGACAACATAATGAGTTATGCTTGGGTATATTTGTATAGAAGTTATATTGTTATGGATCCTCTAACATGTGGTGCTTGCTATCTAGAATCCTTTGGTAGCCAAAATATCTGCACTAAGTGGGAATACTGCTTGTGCATCCAAATTCCTTAAACCAAGTTTCTTCCATGAGTTTCCACCATATCTACCTATATGCGGTATTTACCTACCGTTCCAAGTAAATTTGCATGTGCCAAACTATAAACCTTCAAATAATAATCTGTTTTGTATGCCCGAATCGCTCATGTAGCGATTCGGGGCTGTCAGTATCTTCCATGCTAGGTGGGTTATTCTCACGATGAGTGGACTCCGCTCATCATTCACGAGAAAATGGCTGGTAATTGGGATGCCCAGTCCTATGATCAAAGAATCAAAAACAAATTCACAAATAATTTAAACAAACTCCCCCAGGATTCTTGATAGTTGGACGACACCCGTTGTTTCGGACAAGCCGTGGAGTGTAATTGTTGGTGGAGGGGGAGTAAAATCTTTACCTTTCTGTTTGGGAACTGCCTATAATGTATCTAGTATGGAAGATATTGGGAACTCTTGGTCGTTATGTTGACAATGAAAGCATACCTCTCAAAATTATTTTCATCTATGTTTTAGCTTTGAGCTCTGGCACCTCTGCAAATCCCTGCTCCCCTCTGCGAAGGGCCTATCTTTTACTTTTATGCAAGAGTCAGTAGTATTCCTTCTCATTCCAACCAACTTTTTAGTTGGCAAGCATCATGTGGTGGAGAAAGATCTAAGCATATATGGCCATTCAAATATATTTGATCATGAATTATTATTGTTGACAATTATCTGTATGATAGATAAGTTGGGAGGCGAAACATTAAGCCCCTATCTTTCTCTGTGTTCGATGGATGCTATTTGTTCTAAAAATATGCTTTGAGTGGTAGCAATCATGGAAGACTATATGATAGTTGAGTATGTGGGATTTGCTAAATCAAAGCTCTTACATAGACCCTTCCTGAAAATAAGATGAATTGCAATTGTTTGATGACTGAGAACTGTTTGTTGGTTTTCAAGAAAGTTTATGATCTATACTTTAACATGCGAATAGCTTGTTACTTGATCATGAGAAGCTTTATGATATGAGCTACTGTTATGACATATAATGATGCTAGAAAAGGTGATTAAAATTATCATTGATCAAACTTGTGTACCTGCTAGCATTCACACTTCATAAATTATTTCTTTTATCATTTACCTACTCGAGGACGAGCAGGAATTAAGCTTGGGGATGCTGATACGTCTTCAACGTATCTATAGTTTATGAAGTATTCATGCTATTATATTATCCTTCTAGAATGTTTTATATGCATTTATATGCTATTTTATATGATTTTTGGGACAAACCTATTAACCTAGAGCCCAGTGCCAGTTTCTGTTTTTACCTTGTTTTTGAGTATCGCAGAAAAGGAAAACCAAACGGAGTCCAATTGACCTGAAACTTGACGGAGCTTATTTTTGGACCAGAAGAAGGCCATGGAGTAAAAGAGTTGGGCTAGAAGAGTCCCGGGCTGCCCATGAGGGTGGGAGGCGCGCCCACCCCCTGGGCGCGCCACCCTACCTCGTGGACAGCCCGGAGACCCCCCTGACTTGTTCCCGACGCCAAAACCTCTTATATATACAGAAACCCCCAGAACATAACCTAGATCGGGAGTTCCACCGCCACAAGCCTCTGTAGCCACCGAAAATCAATCTAGACCCGTTCCAGCACCCTGCCGGAGGGGGGAACCCTCACCGGTGGCTATCTTCATCATCCCGGCGCTCTCCATGACGAGGAGGGAGTAGTTCACCCTCGGGGTTGAGGGTATGTACCAGTAGCTATGTGTTTGATCCCTCTCTCTCGTGTTCTTGCGGTGATACGATATTGATGTATCGTGAGCTTTGCTATTATAGTTGGATCTTATGATGTTTCTCCCCCTCTACTCTCTTGTGATGGATTGAGTTTTCCCTTTGAAGTTATCTTATCGGATTGAGTCTTTAAGGATTTGAGAACACTTGATGTATGTCTTGCATGTGCTTATCTGTGGTGACAATGGGATATTCACGTGATCCATTTGATGTATGTTTTGGTGATCAACTTGCGGGTTCCGTAACATTGTGAACTTATGCGTAGGGGTTGGCACACGTTTTCGTCTTGACTCTCCGGTAGAAACTTTGGGGCACTCTTTGAAGTTCTTTGTGTTGGTTGAATAGATGAACTGATATTGTGTGATGCATATCGTATAATCATACCCGTGGATACTTGAGGTGACATTGGAGTATCTAGGTGACATTAGGGTTTTGGTTGATTTGTGTATTAAGGTGTTATTCTAGTACGAACTCTATGATAGATCGAACGGAAAGAATAGCTTCCTGTTATTTTACTACGGACTCTTGAATAGATCGATCAGAAAGGATAACTTTGAGGTGGTTTCGTACCCTACCATAATCTCTTCGTTTGTTCTCCTCTATTAGTGACTTTGGAGTGACTCTTTGTTGCATGTTGAGGGATAGTTATATGATCCAATTATGTTATTATTGTTGAGAGAACTTGCACTAGTGAAAGTATGAAACCTAGGCCTTGTTTCCTAGCATTGCAATACCGTTTACGCTCACTTTTATCGCTTGTTACCTTGCTGTTTTTATATTTTCAGATTACAAAAACCTATATCTACCATCCGTATTGCACTTGTATCACTATCACATCGCCGAACTAGTGCACCTATACAATTTACCATTGTATTGGGTGTGTTGGGGACAGAAGAGACTCTTTGTTATTTGGTTGTAGGGTTGTTTGAGAGAGACCATCTTCATCCTACGCCTCCCATGGATTGATAAACCTTAGGTCATCCACTTGAGGGAAATTTACTACTGTCCTACAAACCTCCGCACTTGGAGGCCCAACAACGTCTACAAGAAGAAGGTTGCGTAGTAGACATCACCTACACATCAAAACCACAACGATATTTCGTCAAGTATGTGCTATTTTAACCTTCAACAAGGACCGGGCGTAGCCACACTCGATTCAACTAAAGTTGGATAAACTGACACCCGCCAGCCACCTGTGTGCGAAGCACGTCGGTAGAACCAGTCTCGCGTAAGCGTACGCGTAATGTCGGTCCGGGCCGCTTCATCCAACAATACCGCCGAATCAAAGTATGACATGCTGGTAAGCAGTATGACTAGTATTGCCCACAACTCACTTGTGTTCTACTCGTGCATATAACATCTACGCATAAACCTGGCTCAGATGCCACTGTTGGGGAACGTAGTAATTTCAAAAAAAAATCCTACGCACATGCAAGATCATTGTGATGCATAGTAACAAGAGGGGAGAGTGTTCTCCACGTACCCTCATAGACCGAAATCGGAAGCGTTATGAAAACGCGGTTGATGTAGTCGCACGTCTTCACGATCGACCGATCCTAGTACGAACGTACGTCACCTCCGCGATCTGCACACGTTCAGCTCGGTGACGTCCACGAACCCACGGTCCAGTAGAGCTTCGAGGGAGAGCTTCGACAGCACGACGGTGTGATGACGGTGATGATGAATCTACCGGCGCAGGGCTTCGCCTAAGCACTATGACGATATGACCGAGGTGGATTATGGTGCAGGGGGGCACCGCACACGGCTAAGAGATCAATGATCAACTTGTGTGTCTATGGGGTGCCCCCCTCCCCCATATATAAAGGAGTGGAGGAGGGGGAGGAGGCCGACCTCCTAGGCGCGCCCCAAGGGGAGTCCTACTCCCACCGGGAGTAGGATTCCACCCCTTCCAAGAGTAGGAGTAGGAGGGAAGGAAGGAGGAGAGAGGGGGAAGGAAAAAAGGGGGGCGCCGCCCTCCCCCCTTCCTTGTCCAATTCGGACTAGAGGGGGAGGGGCCGCGTGGCCTGCCCTGGCCGCCCCTTCCTCTCTCCACCAAGGCCCATGAGGCCCATTACACTCCCCGGGGGGTTCCGGTAACCCCCCGGTACTCCGGTATTCGTCCGGACTCACTCGGAACCCTTCCAAAGTCCAAACATAGTCATCCAATATATCGATCTTTATGTCTCGACCATTTCGAGACTCCTCTTCATGTCCGTGATCATATCCGGGACTCCGAACTACCTTCGGTACATCAAAACACATAAACTCATATTACCGATCATCACCGAACTTTAAGCGTGCGGACCCTACGGGTTCGAGAACTATGTAGACATGACCGAGACACGTCTCCGGTCAATAACCAATAGTGGAACCTGGATGCTCATATTGGCTCCTACATATTCTACGAAGATCTTTATCGGTCAAACCGCATAACAACATACGTTGTTCCCTTTGTCATCGGTATGTTACTTGCCCGAGATTCGATCGTCGGTATCTCAATACCTAGTTCAATCTCGTTAACGGAAAGTCTCTTTACTCGTTTCGTAATGCATCATCCCGCAACTAACTCATTAGTCACATTGCTTGCAAGGCTTATTGTGATGTGCATTACCGAGAGGGCCCAGAGATACCTCTCCGACAATCGGAGTGACAAATCCTAATCTCGATCTATGCCAACTCAACAAGTACCATCGGAGACACCTGTAGAGCACCTTTATAATCACCTAGTTACGTTGTGACGTTTGGTAGCACACAAAGTGTTCCTTCGGTATTCGGGAGTTGCATAATCTCATAGTCATAGGAACATGTATAAGTCATGAAGAAAGCAATAGGAATATACTAAACGATCAAGTGCTAAGCTAACGGAATGGGTCAAGTCAATCACATCATTCTGTAATGATGTTATCCCGTTAATCAAATGACAACTCATGTCGATGGCTAGGAAACTTAACCATCTTTGATTCAACGAGCTAGTCAAGTAGAGGCATACTAGTGACACTCTGTTTGTCTATGTATTCACACATGTACTAAGTTTCCGGTTAATACAATTCTAACATGAATAATAAACATTTATCATGATATAAGGAAATATATATAACAACTTTATTATTGCCTCTAGGGTATATTTTCTTCACGCACAATCTATCTATGAAACCAATGATTAATTCTACTCTCGCAAAATTTCACTCGAAACCATAGGAGATTGATTGTTGTCGGATAGGACACATGTGAGCGGAATTCGAAACGAATCAAATCGAAGCAGGATGCACCTGTCGATGCCGCCTTGCCCTTGCGAGACTCCCACTGCGCACTTGTCCAAATCGAACTGGTGGCTGTGACCAGCAGGGTTGCGGGCCCTTCCCCCAGCGGTCGTAGGCGGTCGGCTCCCGGAGAGGAGAGTGGAACGGGACGAAGCAGTCTACCACCGACATGCTGGGGTGGTGCCGCCAGAGACGGAGACGGGGACGGGAACGTCGAAGGAGGTGGGCGGACTAACGAGGGTTCGTTTGTTTAATTGGGGATTTTGTGGGGAACCACGGGGAGCCGAGAGACACCTTTTACTTTTAATTTTCTCGCCTTGGCCTGGCCTACAATTATCTGAATGCTCTTATATTTTTTTACATAACGAGTTTTTTTCTACAAATTTATGCTATTATTTGAGCGACGCTCCGCATTGGCCGTTAAAAGATCTGGCGCGCTTCATAGCCGCTTAATTTGAGGCTATTCAGTGGCCCGTCTTTTTTCCTTACCAACGCAACGAAGGCATTGTTGCGGAACTCTTTGCAACAGACCTTTTATTGCAGAAAAATTTGCAACAGAGGTTCTGTTGCAGATTTTTTGTCTCTGTCTTAACTTTTTTTTGAAGCATGAGCATTGTTGCAGAAATACTTCTGCAACACAAATGATGTTGCAGGGATTTTTTCGCCCTAACTTTTTTGCAATATGGATGTTGTTGCGGAAGAAGTTCTGCAACACGGATGGTGTTGCAGGAAATTTGTCAAAATTGTTCTGCAACAAAGAGTTAATTTGAATCCCGGACTACAATGAGCCATGTATTTATTTATCTTAAATGACACCTTTGGAATCCAGAAATTCCAGAACTTTTTTTTTGGCGGATACATGCGGATGTGAAAGATGTATGTATAAATTCCCTACCGTTCAGAAATAAGTAACTCACCACGTTACTTAAATTTCAATTAAAACCACGCCATTTATTTCCAAATGGAGGGGATATAAATTATATCTCGATCCATGGTCTAGAGAGAAAAGACGAATATGTGGGTGAAACTTTTCTTTCCTTTATAGACCCATAAACTTTGACTTATTTGTATGAATTTTACGAACACATATCGAATCATGTTTTTTTGCGGGGTTAAAAGTGATTTCATTGCTCAAGCTGGAGGAAGCTCCTCCAAACAAACAAAGTTCGGATACATTAGCAGGGCCAGACCTTAGCCAAACAGCCGTCCTAGCTTCTACACGACCAAAAGAAGCTAATCTATGACTGGCAATGTTTTGGTGCCTACTAATATGAGCAATAGAGCTATCCCTTTCACCTAGAACTGACTTGACTTCGTTGATCATCATCGCAAGTTGCTATCTATCATGCGCCTGTGCCCGGATAGAGCCCACTGCAGCTAGGCAATCCATCTCAACATCAACCGGAAGCGGCGACCATTGCATAGCAAAATTTAGTCCCTCCAAACAAGACTAAATATAAATTTTGTGTTTTTGAAAAATATGGGGCGCGGGTCAGAAAAAAGAGAAACCGCACTTGTATCCCAAACATCGCAATCCACAGACATAAAAACTGCCTACTCCTGGCTGATGGAGTATATAGAAAGAAAAAGGAAACCGCATGCGGTTGGAAGAGCAAAAAGAACTTACGAAGAATCTCGCGGCTGATCCGCCATGGTTGACTGATTCCACGACTGCGTATTGCACTTAATTCTAACCATATATAATTAAGGTTTTTACGCTTTGATAAGTTGTTGAATAGTTTTCACATGTTATATGCATATTGAGGGCTTCGAACTGCCAACCCTGAATATGCATCATGTGGTAGAAGGATGCTTAGTTTTTCCACTGTTTTATGCCCGCAAGCTAACTACTTGTGATTTATATTTGCATTTTTAGGTTAATTTCATCTAAATTTTATCATTTTTTGCATGGTTCCTGGGTTATTACCTTTTGTCATTTGATGATTTTAATTGCATGCATGTAGTGTATAAAAGTTTCTTTTTCCCTTGCGAAAAGATGTAATGCATACAAGTAGATATACAAGTGTGACAAGTTATGGAAAGAGATCAAAATGATTTACTTCCACCAAGTTTTTGTTTCCCGAGAGCAATATTTGCATGAAAGAACATTCTTGGAATTCCAACAACGTTTGAGTCGTACCACATATTTCATGTTTCAAATAATACGTTTTGAATTTAATAAAAAAATTGGAATTCCAAGAATACCTTTTGAATGAAGTACTTTTTTCCCTTTTTAAGTAGATTCCAGGAACAATGTTTTGAATGGAGAGAACAAAATTTTTTTTTGACTTACAAAGACATTATGCAAATGGAGGAACACTTTTATATTTTTCTAAGAACAAATTTCTGAAATTCCAAGAACATAATTTGAATCAAAGAACAAATTTTGGAATCCCAACCCGAGGAACATTTTTGGACTTCCAAAAACATTTTTGTAATTCTAAGAACTTTATTTGATTTTTCATGAACATTTTAGGGAACGTTAAGAATACTGTTTGAATTTAGGAATATTTTTGGACTTTCAAGGACATTCCACAAATGGAGCTATATTTTTCAAAAATTAATAAGAACAATATTTCAATTGATAAACAATTTCTTAAACTCCAGGAATTGACTCAAAGAACGATTTTTTTAAATCCAATGAACAATTTTTTGACTTCCAAGAACATCATTCAAATAAAAGAACAATTTTTTGGATTTCCAAGCACATTACGTTAATTAAGGAACATTTTTTGGAATTCTAAGAACTTTATTTGGATTTGGAAAACATTTTTTGAAATTCAAAGAACAATATTAGATATGAAGTACATATTTTTCCACATGGGGAATAATTTCTTAAATTCATATGAACTTTATTTCTAGTGATGAACATTTTTTGGAAATCCAAGAACATTATTTGAATTTATAAAATTTTATTTACTTCCAAGAATATTATTTCAATTAATGAACATTTCTTGAATTTCCAAGAACTTTTTAACTTGATGAACGATTTTCAAAATGTAAAGAACAATTTGAATTCTGGAACATTTTTTCTCTTCCAAGAATATTATTTTGATTAAAAAATAAATTTTGAATATACAAGACCTTTTTTTGAGTTGAATAACATTATTTGAATTGAAGGACATGTTTTGAGATCACGAACAGTTTTTAAAATGCCAAGAATATTATTTGAATTGAGGAACAACTTTTTGACTTCCAAAAACATTATTTCAATTAAAGAAAATGTTTTGGATATGCAAGAACTTTTTTTAGTTACGAATATTTTTACAAATCCTTGGAATTCTTGATTTTTTTGTTCCAAGAACATTATTTGAATTTAAGACTATTTCTTCTATTCCAAGAACGAGAACATTATATGAATTGAGGAACATTTGTTTGAGTTCGTGAACATTTTGTAAAATCCTAAGAACATTATTTGAATTTGCGAACAATTCTTCGACTTGCAAAAAGATTATTTCAATTAAAGAACAATTTCCAATTTCCAGGAACATTTTTAGTTAAAAACATTAATACAAATCCGAAGAACATTACTTAGGAACATCTGTTTGAATTCCAAGAACATTATTTGAATTGAAGAACATGTATTTGGGGATCCAGGAACTTTATTTGAGATTACGAACATTTTTGGTATCCCAAGAATACTATTTGAAATGAGGAACAACTTTTCACTACTATGAACATTATTTGAATTAAATAATAATTTCTGGAATTCCAAGAAATTTATTGGAGTTTACGAATATTTTATGGAATCCCAAGAACATTATTTGCATCGAGGAACATTTTTTTGACTTCCAACAACAATTTTTTAATTAGAGAACTTTCTTTGAGTTGACAGACAATTTTTGAAATCCAAAGAACATTATGTGAATTGAGGAACCATTTTTTGACTTCCAAGAACAACATTGAATTAAATAACATTTTTTTGCATTTCTAAGAACATTATTTGGATTGGCGTGCACTTTGAAATTCAAAGAGATATTATTTGAATGGAAGAACATTTTGTAATTTTAGGAACACTTGTTGTAATTCCAAGAACTTTATTTGAATTGAAAAATATTTTCTAAAATTCCAAGAACAATATTTGGAATGGCAAATATTTTTGAACTTCCAAGAACATTATTTGAATTGAAGATTTTTTAATTTAGCAACAATATTTTAAATTCCAACCTTGTGAATAGAAAAACATTATTTGAACAATAGATTTTTTTTTTACTTTTATTGGATGAGTATAAGGACAGTGGTTTGTAAGAAAATATTTTTTTACAATCATGTGGTTTCGACTTCTACTGTATGGAAATCCATCATCACGTGGATTAATTTTGAAGGTGTTTTTGTGCCCATAAGTTTTTTCTCGTCCATTCCGCCTGTGTAGATAGAAAATAAACATGCAACAAGTGTTAAGTTATTGGTTTTGTTCCATGATGGGTAGCTGGGCTTCATAGATGCAAAATATTTGGTCAGACGGGAGGCTGCGGCAACCCTTCTCCTCTCTGTCGTTCGAGCACGAAGAAGAATACAGCCAAGGAAGTTAGTTCCAATGTTGTTTCACTATCGAGCCAACAATTCTTTATTCATTCGAATGGAGGGAAATGTATGTAAGTGAGCCGAAACTGAGAGCCATCGTCTGTATGCCCAATGTATTATTATGTATATACAAACTCAAAACTTGTATTTCTCTCTGTAAGGCAAGAATGCAGTTTGTGATAGAGGAAGCTGCACATTATTTATTTAGCATGTTTGGAAAGTTGAAAAATGGAGAAATGTCTACATGATGTGCCCATTGATGGAAAGGATTGTTGGTTTCATTAGTTTGAATAGTTTCTTTTTCGTCCTTCTAGTTGTACTTATCTACTAGTTCTATGCATCATCTCTTTCGATGACACACAACTTTCCAGTAGTGTTGGTATCAGAAAACTGAAAGTCTATCAGGTTAGGGTTCTTACTCCAAAGGGACTATACTAGTTATTTTGCAGGTTTACATCACTAATTATTTTTGTGACAGAAATGAGAATGATCTTACCCAACTTACCCTCCTTTTCTTTTATTCTGCAGGTTTACATCACTAATATTATTTTCAACTGCAAGCAAAACTCCACCGCCAAGTAAGATTTCCAACTACAAGAAATCGTTCCATTGAAAGATGCTTCCTATAGTTTTATTCATGTCAACGAGAAATCTGTTTTTATGTTGTTTCCTGGAGTTTGTTAATGGTATTTTGTGTTCCAGTGATAGTTTCAGCTGGTATGTTGTTAATGGTATTTTCCAGTTAATTTTGAGTTTATTAATGGTATGTTGTTTACTTTCATTAACTGCAGAGATAGTTTTAGCTGTAGAGAAACATTTTTCTATTCGTTTCTTTGCATTGCACAGTACAAAGTCTAAGACTTCCGTTGAAACAGAAGAAACAGAAACAGCTTAGTATCAGGTTTTCCTATACGAAACAGTTTACTTTTCTGTAAGAATCAGTCTACCATACGAAGAAAACATGAACACTCTCTTCACTCGCACGCGAAATGGAAGAAACATGAAGCGGCCCAGAAGGCCCGCCAAGTGGAGCCCCTGTGCGAAACAGCATGTATTAAATTTATTTATCTTATATTAAAAAAGGTTCATCATCTACTAAAAGTGTTCACTGTGTATTCTGAAAGGTCACTGTATGATTTTTTATCTGATATTAGAAAAATGTTCAACATGTAATAAAAATGTTCCGTGTATTTAAATTTTTTCCATAATGTATTAGCACAAATTGATCATGTATTAAAAATGTGTATATTATGTTAGAAAAATTGCCATCGTGTATTGAAAAATCTTCACTATGTATTTTGAAAATATCCATCTTCTATTCAGAAAAATTGATCAGATACTAATTTTTTTTTATGTATTACAAAATGTTCATCATGATTAACACATAATGATCATGTATTAAAAATGTTTATCTTATGTTAGAGAAAAAGCTCACCGTGTATTAAAAAGAATTTCCCGTTCATTTTAAAAGTGTCATGTAAGGAAAGTAGATTATGTATTAAGAAATGTTTATCTGGAAAATGTTCAACATGTATTACAAATGTTCACCCTGTATTTTACAAATGTCTATTTTCTATTAAAAAATGACAGTGTATGAAAATGTTTATCATATACCCATCTGTTTTCAAAATGTATAGTGTCAAAAAATGTCTTACATTTTAAGACAGAGAGATTATTAGAAAAATGTCTTACTGTATTTGAATTTTTTTATTTTTTTATTTTGAGAAAGGTATACCATGTATACAAAAGTAATGGCATATTAACCAAATTTATGTATTATAATAAAATAAAAGAAAATTATAAAAAAAATCAAGAAACCTAGAACATACAGAAGTAAAAAAAAGGAAAGAACATTTAAAAGGAACAGGAAAAATGAAAAAGTAAAAGAAATGGGAAAGAAAAGAAATACAATACTAAAAGGAAAAATGGGAAAACCATAAATCCTGGCATAGGTCTGTCCATTTGGCCAGCTCATACCTCTGAGTGCGATATACACAAAAGCGAAAAAGAATCCTGCTTGGCGATCTCACGCTAGAAATGTAAAACATTCCAAAAAATAATGCAGAAAACCGCTCATGGTTACTACTGGGCCTACTCATGGCTCTGGAGGCTCTGGAGGAAGCGAGGTCAAGGCTAGAGTTGCATATATTATTTTGCAGCAAACGAGATATAACACTTCTTGTAGGAAGCCTACTCATGGCTTTATTTCCTAGGCCCACTCATCGCTTGGCCTATAGCTTTCAGCCCAGCCTCGGCCTGCAACACAGCTCAACACATTGGCCCGCATATATTCCTTTTCCCCCTTGGAGCATATGAAATGCTTCCATTCTCCGCTTTAAGCGAAGCAAAAAATGGGGCAAATCGCCTAAAAGCTTCTGGGCTAGCCGCTAGACAACGGTCCATCAACACTCTCCTAAATACTAGAAAGATGTGTTTTAATTTTGTACATGTTTATAAAAATATTTTTGTAAAAAGATTAGTAATAAAAAGGTGTGCATGTATTACAAAAAAGAAGTGTTCTTCTATTTTTAATAGATGTTCATGGCTTAAAAAATAATTCATGTATCTGAAAAGAATCATTTATGTATTTCAGAGAAAAATGTCCATATGTATGAAACAAATATGCATGACTGCAAAAACAAATGTCACATACTTCAAATAATTTTTGTGTATTTGCTAAAAAATAAACATGAAGTAAAGGAAAAAAATAGAAAAAGGAAACATAATAGACAAATAAAAATGTATGGAAGAAAAGAGAAACCCGAACCTTGGGAATGTCCCCGTAAACTAGCTCTGAAGGGAAATCATATCTATCCTTGTCTTAAGGTGAAAAATACATACCCACTACCCAAAACAAATGTTGTATAAGACACCATACAAGATGTAAAAAGAAACCACCTTTTCTGAATACATAACACAAATGTTTTTGGTTGTTGCACCAACAAACAAATGTTCTAGGTGTTTCTCATGACATTGTCATAAAAATAAAGAAAGTTTTGTCCAATTGAATTCTAATGTCGGAGTTATAGATTCTACTAGCGCGCACATTTTATAACCTAGGATATTTGCAGATTCTAATAGAGATAGGAAGTAGTTCATAAGAAATGATTCTATAATGTTCAATAAAAAAAACTTAAAAAGGCCCTAAAGGAAAATTTTCTAAGGAACCCGCTGAAATTATCCTATTGCACTGATCAATAAAAACTGGCTAGTTTTCTTTGCATTATTTAGTTATAGAAACATGCAACAAATAGAATTAAAAACTAAGGGTCTTTTTTTTTCCATTTGAAATGCATGTAATAAAAGCATGGGTAGAGATTTGATGAAGACAACCCTAATAGAATTTTTGTTTTAGGTAGAGATAATGCTAAATGCGAGAACAGAAAATCTTGTAGCAGAAGTTGTTTGGACGCGCCGCAGGAAAAACATAAATTTTCTTGATGGCTATTTTTATGTTTTGTTATGCATGCTATATCATTTAGAAAAGGTCCGCCGCTAAGAGGCTTAGCGCGCTATTTAAAACTATGCTCCAACATCAACCTAGACGCGGCGGTGGAGTGGATGCGCCTCTCCCTCCAAGGAGTACGTCGTCGGGTGGACTCGATGGAGCAAGCTCCTGCCGCACCACAACCACAGGGTCCGCCGAGTGCTGATCCGGTGCGGGTGGACTGGACACACACCAGGGCGGCCATCAAGCACCAGGTGTAGACCTGCGACTGCACAGACCGCGTCGCTTCCCTTCCCCACGGGCAATGGTGAACATTCAAAATCTGTGGATTGCTAGCATGGAGGCATGTCTGATGATAATGAGGATCCATTCCTGTCACCTAATTCTATCAATACATCGCATCGGCCGCGTCACACTCCACGCATTCCTCATTCTGATTTTCCTAAGTTTGATGGGGATCATAAACCCGAAATGGTGGAAGAAGTAGTTCAGGATGTACTTGGTGCAGACTGCAGACTGATCTGTGGGTGGATTTCGCTACGATGCATTTTATTGGGAATGCAGCGTTGTGGCTTCAGACTTACCAAGCCATGCACACTGTTGATAATTGGGCAGGGCTATGCGTCGGCGTCGCGGTGTTTGCCAAGTTTAACAGAAACAAGTATACAAAGACAATTGATGTGTTAGTTCTTTTCTCTGAAGCAAACGGGATCCGTCGATGAGTATGCACATAGTTTTGAGGAGCACATGCATACTATGCTCATGTATAACCATGCTTAATTATGATGAAACATTCTTCATTAATCGCTTTGTGGACGGTCTTAAATTAAACCTGCCATTGGAGCACCGGTGAAGCTGCAAGAGCCAGCTACAGTGGACCTGGCTCATTGGCTCAAACACAAGAGGAGTTGTTGGCTGAGGACACAACCAAGTTGAGCCGCAAATGGGAATCTAAGTACACTTCTAAGCCCTATGTGCATCAAGGACTGCTTTGTGCTGCACCAACAGACAAGACACAAGAGGACATCGTCAAAATACCTGATAAGGTGGATAACTTGAGAGCTCAACAAGGGAAATGTTTTAAATGTGGTATTATTCAGTAAATGTGAAACCCTATCGTTACTGTCCAATGCAGAAAACTGAAATTGAGCAACAATTTGTGTCTATGCTGCAGCAAGGTATTATTCAGCTCAGTTGAGTTCTTTTGCTTCCCCTGTGTAGTTGGCAAAAAAGAAAGATGGTACCGTACATAGCGCTTCTGTGTGGATTATAGGCCAGGGAGTGTACCTGGATGGTAGCAGAGGTAGTACAACTCAAAAAGGATGGCAGTAACGAATCGTTTTGTTAGGTTAGCTCGGTGCGTGCAACTCAGAGGATTTGGCTGCATTTTTTACGCCACACAAAGAGGAAATGGCTCAAGGATGACCCCTTGAAGTGTCGTTATTTTGGAGTACTGTTGGGTGGGCGCGTTGTTTTATTCTGAAAAGAGAAAAGATGAGCAAAATAGTGGAGGGCATATGCACGCATGCTAGCTAGGGCACAAACAAGCCGTCAAAAAAAAAAGCTAGGGCACAAACAAACAAACGCATCGCTGTAGTGTAGGCTTGGCAGCTCCATCCAGAAGCTAGCACGTGCACCAGCGAGTATATGCCATGTGTTGAGCTGTCTGAGCTAGCAGCTTTGTAGGGTGCACGAACACTACGAGCGGCCGATCTACGGAGGCGGCGGCTTTACTTCTCTGTTTGGGGGTAGACGCTAGTGAGATGATAGTGCTGTGACAGATCGATCCATCTATATAGAGATTAGCAGCTTTGCCTTGAACAACCACGGTGAAATGGTGAATGGAGATGCAGGTTCGATTGGTAACTCCAGTCAGTGGATTGCAGCAACAGCATATATCTGTACCAAAAGAAAAATCTCTGCGTTGAGTATTATGATTATTAAAAAAGATGGGATAGCGTAAGATCCACTTGTCTTGTACTACATGAAGATTATGTACTCCTCTATATATGAAAGCGAGGTTCAAGCAATAAACATTGATTCCACCAATTAATCCCTCTCTATTCCCTTCTAACATAGTATCAGCCTAACCGATTCAAACCCAAGTCGCCGTTGCTGCTTCCGCTCCGCGTCGCCCCTGGGCGGTCGGTCTCCATGACCGCCATCCGCTGGTCGTGTTGACCGGCTGTCCTGGAGAGTCTTTTTCCCCAACCGCTTGATCCTGATTTTTCTCTCTTTCGCCCGTCGCAATGATCGGTGTTTTTTTAGTTTTCCGATCTAAAATCTGTTTGCGTCGCCCGCCGATCCCGTGCCTCTACTCCGACACCGGGACGACCACCCGGCCTCTACTCCGACCCGACGGCCTCGCGCGACCAGGCAGGCCGTCATACGCACATTTGCCCACCCGTCGCCCTGTGCCGTCCGTCGCTGCCCTGCTCCGACCTGGACTTCTTCATCACCACCCGCCTCCGCCGCGTCTTTACGGACGCCCTGCCGCCTGCCTCACCGCCTGCCGGTTGCCTCGGGCCGATTGTGCTCGTCCTCACGCCGTCCCATGCCGACTGCCGTCACCGGCTTCATCTCGGATTCTGCCTCTACCGAGCGGCGTCCCTGACCTCGCGCACGATCAAATTGATCGCCCGCCCGCCCGCCCGTGATCCGCGTCATCCACATCGTGTGGCCGATCTGGCCCGTCGGTTGTGCGCGCCTCCGCAGGTCCCATGAATACCGTCACGAGTACAACGCACCCCTACACCGATTGAGCAACAGGATGCTACTGTGTCACCCCGTCGTCCCGAGTGCCGCCGCCCCATGGTTCCCACCGGGGCTGCATCGACTCGTGCATTGCCGCTGTGTCGCCCCTTCAGGCCGTAGTGCCGCGACACGCGGTCCATGCCGCTGCCCTGAGGTTGTCCCCGCGGTTGCACCGGCCCTCGCACCGCCGCTGTGTCGCCCCTTCGGGCCTTAGCGCCGCGGCACGCGGTCAACGCCGGTGCCCTGAGGTCTTCCCGCTGTCGCCCTGACCCGCGCGTTGCCGCTGCGTCGCCCCTTCGTGGCGTACCGCTGCGGCGCGCGGTCCCCTCCGCCATCTCGGCACGTCGACTTCCACGTGGTATGCGCCGTGCCACCTTCCTTGGCACGGGAATGCTTCCGTCTGCGCCGATCTTAGTCACGTCGTCGGGCTCTTCCTCGTCTACTTTGAGCATCGCCATCATGCTCCTAACCCAGGCGTCAGGCATGGCTGCCACTCTTCTTCGGCGGTGTTGCCGCTCGCTCACCCGAGCCGCGCTGCCCGTCCACCACCTTTGTCCTCGTCTAGCCCCAGCTCATCGCCAGCGTTGCTGTCATCTTCCCCGACCACTTCATCTACTCTGACCACCGCGGGTGACATTGGCTGGCTTCGTGTCGACTAGCGCCGCAACCGTCATCGAGTCCTTCTCTACTAGCCCCCTCGACATGCGTACAACTCGTGCTGGTTTCCATCTACGCATCCCGATGTTGGCAACACCGACGCGTCCCTTCGTCCACGACGTGTCCCCGGGCCTGGCAAGCCTGGAGCGAGGCATCGTCCGACTTCGTCCTTCTACGCATGCCCGGTACTAGCAACACCGATGTGTGCCTTCATCCACGACGTGTCCCCGGGCTTGGCAAACTCGGCGCGTTGCCTCGTCAATAATATCTTCTTCCCGGTGCACCACTACTTCGCACCACTGCGCCCATGACTAACTCGCCCGCGGCTCCACGACGACTACCTCGACACTGTCCACCCCGGCTCGACATCGACTACAACATCCCTCGCATGACTACCTTGACCACGAATACACCATCCTACGGTCTCGACTACCTCGACATCGGCACAAAGTGCTACCGCCTTGCTTGGGCAACCTCGTCGATTTCCACTCCAGACACGACTTCCGTGATGCATCAACCGTTACGACTGTGGGGGGATGTCAGTCGACGTACCTTCGGATTCTTCTCCAGTCTCACCGCCTGCGTCGCTATCGTTGTGACTGCGGGGGATGTTGAGTATTATGATTATTAGAAAAGATAGGATAGAGTAGGATCTTACCCTACCTTGTCTTGTACTCCAAGAAGATTATGTACTCCTATAAATATGCCCACGAGGCTCAAGGAATAAACATCGATTCCACCAATCCATCTCTATTCGCACTAACACTCTGGATTCCCCAACTTAATTATATAATCCACTAGCTATTTCATTTGCTTAGCTAGGATGATCACAAAGTCTCATCACGTCGGAACTTTGTCCTTTGTTTCTGCTCATGTTAGTTTCATGCATCTTCAGTTTTTCGCTCTATTTGTGACATGGGCATTGACTTAAATTTTTCCCTGAGTTGACGAGAATTTGGCAGCTCTCTTTTTTCCAACATGAAAATACCCAAGACATACAACTTGAGTCTCCCAAATTCTAAACATGCAAGAGGTCGGTGGACTTTGACATTGCCCAAAAGTTGTGCCACCTATATAGTTTCAAGAGGCGACACTCTTCAATTCTATCCGACTTTACATAATGCTCCTCATATTGCTTCTCTCTCCTTCTCTCCCGCTGCTGATTCAAATAAAACTTTTTTCTCTCCCCTCTTAATCATGCTTCATCCCACTTGTCCTCCTTCTCCATCATCGACACCTCTTCCAACCTCTTCATTTCTTGTTTCCACCATAACCATTCCACTGTTGTCCTAGGTCTACCTGCACCCTATTGCTTTCCACCATTGGTCTTGCCAACATTGTCATAGATCTCGCCTACAGAAGATCCAACCAATCAACAATCCATCGTTTGTCCACTGTTAAGCCCACATGAAGCATGTTCTCCCTGCATATTTCACAAAATCATATCGTGCATTATTGTTTGTAGGCCTTTCCATTGCATCGTCCAGTTTATTTATATAGATTCTATTTATAGGGAGGAGAAACTAGGGGGTGTGGAGCGGTGGACCATCGACAAAAGAATTGGTAAGAAAAGGCGGGTTCACAAAAGTGGTGTAATACGCCACTCGGTTCAATGTGAATCAAATAACCTTTCCTAGGCTTTAACATGCCACTAATCCCCTTCAAAGCGAGATGTGACCTCATGATTCACAAGTCAAACAAGGCCTAAACTGATGTTAAATATATTATTAGATTAAATCCATTTGCATTTAGAATGATGAAAAAGGATGAATGAAGTAAGTGGTTATATTCTTTTTTTAGCATGAAAGTAAGTGAGGATAGAACTTTGTTGTTTATTTGCTTGACATGTCTTCCTTTCTTTTATAGCCATATCCCCATGCACTTTTAGTGTGATGTTGGCCCGCTTTTACTCGTCACTGAAAAGCCCTTAACTTTGAAGAAACTAAATGGAAGCAAGTGTCATAGTACAATTTATTCCTTTTCAAAGAAGGAATATATTAATATGAAGAATATATCAGTTAGATATGGCCTTTGCACCAACATGATACAAGGAGCTAGTCAAGACATTGAGATGCACACAACCAAATTATTGCGGAGTGATCACTGATCAACATCAACCGATGATGGCAACCCAAGGGTAACATGATATGTATTCCAACAACAACGCCTCCAAGAAGGGAACATTGCACGACAACGCCGTCGCCTGATGCAATTATTGAGGATGGATCGTGGGTTTTCACCTCGAAGAGAAGTTCGAGCAAACTCCAAGCAATGCCTTCAACAAGGTAACTGAGCCAAACGATGGGTTCACTGTTTCCAACTGCAAACCATTTTATATCTATTTTATTACTGAAGCAGGGTTAAATGAAGCTTGCATTTCCCATATGGGCGCAGATACCCTATGGTGATATTGGGAAACCTAACACAACAACACTCTCTCGTGTTACAAAAGACCCAAAAAAGGTATCTAGGTAAGGTCGCTAGCCCCGTGTAGTGCTGAATGGGAGCCCATGGCCCGTGCTAAAAAATTTCATTTACCAACAGAAATCGGTGTATTTGTAGTACCTGCAAAAAAAGTATTTATAGGAAAATACTTAATTATTTCTATTTATGGAAAATGACGTAACAAAAAAAATCTGAGTCCAAGTGATTCTGTCAGCCTTATTTGTGGTGGAAGTAGATGGTGTCGAATTTAGACATCTAACAATTTTCTGTACCATGCAAGAATTTTGTTACTTGAAAAAAAGAGTTAGAAGGAAAATACATATAGCTACCTATCTCGCTGTGAAGAGATCGATAATCCCAAGCATGTGAGCTACAAGAAGGAAAAGTCAGTCCATGTGTTGTCAAGGAATGGTCAGTGTTATTTCCTTCCATGGATCACGGTTGCTTTTCTTTTTCTAATAATTTGATTGTGTGCATATTTTTTATGTTTTGACTAGCATTTGATATCGTGTTACCGCCTATGCTGCGAGTAGCAGGCGGCGGCCAATTAGGGCTGCCCGCAGCCCTTACGAGCCCTTCCGCCGTTGGAAGGACCATGATGACTCCAACTCCGACAGCAACAACGACGGAGGTCCCATCGGCCAGGGCAGGCATCCGTACGAGGTTACCGCCCGGTAGCTCGCTTAGTTTTTTTTTCTACTCTTCTTAATATTAGTTTTTTTTCTCGAATACACCATGGAAGGGTGTATCATCATTTCATAGAAGAAGGGCCAAGCGGCCAGTACAACTCCACCCCAGATACAATGCCAAAATAGGCAAACAACTCCACGTTAATCCCTGGGATTAGAACCACGCCTACTACAATCGAAAGCAAATGAACTCGCCTTGCATGATCTCCAGCTAAGATGGCGAAGAGATGGGGCACTGAGCAACTAAACCGCGTCCGACCGATGCACTACACAACCAAGCCGCGACAACCACCCTAAGACTGACAGGGTCAACATACCGCCCACCCATGTCGCCTAGAGAAGTCGGCAAGTGGGTGGCAGGACCAAGCCAAGCTAGAGGAAGAAGACACGCCGGAAGCGTTGGCAATGGCATACATTGCGCCCTGGAGGCCCATGTCCTGAGTGGCATCCCGAACCGCAAACAGAAACTCCCCAAGCTCCAACTCTGAGGCCTCCGCATGGCCAAGGCAGCGCCTTCATGAAGGAAACGACGTCGTGACGCCGCCACTGCCTGTCCCAGTGAACCGAAACAAGGGTTTCCCCTGGCACTCGAGGAAAGACCCGATCAAGGCCATAGCAGCGCCCCCAAGGAGGACACGGCACCCGCAGGCGTCGTCGCTGCCAGCATAGGCCAGCCATGCGGGGATTTCGCCCCGGCCGTTGACCAAAGTCCAAACCACCGGAGCGGAGATAAGGGGATAAGTCATCGGCAGAGTCCACCACTGCAAGAAGGAAAGCCACACCCTTCTCAAAGAAGAACGGCGACACCGGGCGCCGCCGGCCTCTCCTCCACCAAGGACAGCCACGACCGGACGTCCGTGCCGGACCTACTGGCCTGACTGCCGCCCTGGGATCCGAGAGCCACAGCAGAGCAGAACCTACCGAGCTCCCACCGCCGCACGTGCCGAAAGCCGGAGAGAAACCGCCCCCAACACCGCCAGCCAATGATCTGGACCTCCTCCAGATCCACCGCGCCCGCAGCACCAACGACATCCCAACATCACGCCGGAGGAGAGAGCACCCTGACGCGTAGCAGGGCCGCCGATGAGCGCTCGGGCCACCACCACGTCGGAACGGATCTGAACAGGGGACGCCCTGATCCGCCGCGACCAGGCACCACGGGCGACCACCACGCTGCCCCAGCAGCCGTGGCGGCGCCGCCATCACCGAGTCCCTGGGGCCGCCGCCCCAGTTTCCTGGCTTCGCCGGAATGCCTAGCGCCCAGGGACGCCGTCGCGCACCGGCCGGAGGGCGCCCCGAAGAGAGAAGAGGCGAAGCCGCCATCGTCGTCCGCTGGGCGAGCTTCGCTCACCAGCTTCCTCTGGCGGCGGCGAGGAGGATGAGGTGGAGGTGGGTTGGGGGCGGCGGCGGCTAGGGTTCGCTCGAGCTGCCCCCCTAGGGGCAGCGCGAGCGAGGGAAAAGCACGAGCGGTCAGATCGGGGGTATGAATTAGGTCTGCTTTGCATGAAAATTGTTCGGTTTGCATCAAATTTGTCCGGTTTGCTCAATTTAGGTTTGAAATACGGATGGACGTTTAGGGCATGCGGTTGGATGGCCGTTTCCGTATCCATGTCCCTGGATGCACGGATAGCAAGTCTGATCTACAGTACGGTGTTGGAGATGCCCTAACGGTTTAAATTCTTTTGCGGTTGTATCATCTTGATAAGAAGAAGGGAGGGCCAACAAAAAAAGCCTCCATCATGGAAAACTAGCTGTGCACCCGTGCTCTTGGTCAGGCACCACCATCGGCAGTACTACCATGGGCCATATATATGCATGGTACTACTGGGTTACTTAACTGAGATGATAAATCCAAAGCATCACCACTGCTCCCCAATAGCGACACGACAGAGAAAGAGATACCCCCTAAAAGCCATTGTCTTCCATCCTCAAGTAGCCAGCCAGTTAGTGCTGGGGTCAAGCTGCAGCTCTAGCCTAGCTAGAGGTTAATTTGGTCCCCAACTTCCACCTTGGAATGATAGGATGCAGATGCACAGCAGTGCAGGTGCATGCACATATCACACAAAGACGGATGTGCATCTCATCTCTTTGTTAGCCACAGCTAGCAGAGGGCAGAGGGCAGAGGCCGGTCACTTTCCTTGGCTACAGGAGCTGCCTGCGCCTGGCGTCCGAAACGTGTGCTCCGACAGCTCCACTAAGGGCTGGGATCCGTGACAAACGATGGCAATGGCATATGGTGCTCCACTATCACCCATCCACCTTCGCACTACGTACCCTAGCTCCTACTTATCTGGAGTAGCTAGTACTACTTTACTGTCCCTGGCCTTTGTTTGGTTAATGACTGGTTACTCTAAATACCTACTGCCCAATCAAGGATATGTTTTGGACACTAGTACTAATTAACAGAGCTAGCCGGGCATGGCGACAGATTTGTTAGTGGTGTCATTTCCCGCCTTGTTGATGACAATGAGAGTTTCTCCATCCTGTGGTATGCGGATGGCACCAATATTTTCGTGGTTGCGTGCCATGAACATGAAGCTCATTTTTTGCGTCATTTAGTAGCCGCCATGCTTTTTAAATTAATTTTCGTGGAAGTTAAATATATTGTTTCGACGAGGCAAGTATGCCCAGCTATTTCGCCTTCTTTTCGAAGGTTAGGGATATTTTTTTCTAGTTTCAGTCTTTTCATATCCAAAATTAGATGATACCTCGCGCGTTGTTGCAGGAAACTTGTTAAAATTAGATGCTACAAAAATAACTAATACTAATGCAAAGCAAATAAGAGTGTTCGTGATTTACATTTGATAGACAATAAAATATACAAAGTATGTGAAAAAAATGATGTTGAATGATCGAATGGAAATGCCAATATAATCTACTTTTGTTTATTAGTATAGAATTAATAAAACCGGGTGGACAAATTGTCCATCTCTACGGAAAAAGGCAATCAGAAGGGGATTGATGCATCAAATGCCCTCTTAGAAAGTGAAGTGTAAGAATAAGCTCTTAACTGGAAAGAACCGATTATAAAGATAAGTGATTTTACCACTTATAAAAAGAAACCATATTCTTGAACCTATTTCATGCTCATGTCACGTCAATCCATAAAGATATATCGAAACTTTTGTTTTTGCTATTTGCCAACCATCGCAAATAATCAACGAAAAATCCATGAAAGAGTTGCTTGCGGGAAACATGCTGCTAAATTTCTTCCTTCGACTATTTCATATGTGACTCTAGCTAGGTCGAACAAAAATGACATGATAATTTTGTTTAGAAATCCAAGGCAGATACCTCTGATCTTGCTTGAACGAAATTGAAGATATGCTCGATAAATAAAGCATGTCTTGCTTATTAACATTTAAGGAAAAATATATTCAAAAGCCTTTTTTATTTATCACTTTAATTTCATCATTAAATAGAAACCTTTTGGATTTTTTCCGTTGTATTAAAAGGATTTTCAAAATTTTATTATTACCCAAACAGTAGAAAGAGCTTTTGTCTTCTTTCATTAACATAGAGGTAGGCAAAAGAGGGATTTTTACTGTTTGTGGAATAATTGCAAATTTGTGTGTCTGAGATTAGAATAGCTTCAAGATAACCAACATACTTTTTTGTTTCTGCCATTAGGAAAAGAGTTTCTTGTGGCCGGAATCAAATGGTAACATGTTTCTATTATCTCAAAAGCTTACAAGCAAGCTTTTGTTGAATAAAAAATTGGATTTTGGTTGAGTTATATTTTCAAGGGAGAGAAGGAAAAGGCAGATTCAAATAACGTTATTCTTGAATGAAAAAAGGTTTTCTTTGCAACCATTATTTCTTGCCTCTTTATGTCACGAAACCTTTTGATGTGGAACGGGGAGAGATAGTTGAGTGGATTAAAACAGAGGGTTGCTAATCTATTGTACATTTTTTTGGAGCAGGGGTTAAGCTATTGAGACACATGTAGGATCCATATAAATGTGTCTTGCCCAAGTTAGTGTAGTCTCAACCACTTTACATACCACTTAATGTTGTTTTCTCAACATCTACCCCAATAGGGTTTATCAAAACTTTACATTTAAAGGTATTGATCACGACATGCTAACAACCATGGCATGTCTATTGCACACAATATTAAAATGGAGGGGTATGTTCGGTAGAGTGGAGCCGCCTCTAACAATTTATCCTCCCAGAAGAGAAGCACTTCCGCATCCTCTATTCCTAAATATTCGCAACCCACTACAAAATTTTCCTCTCGATGCAAGCATGCCACATCACCAAGCATGAATTTCGTCACAGATCGTGCATGTTTTTCCCTCTGACAATTTATTGCATTATTCAATCCATACAAATTCATGCCAACTAATCAAGCCATGCATATTTTGTTCCTTGGGAATTAAGAAATGTATGCTTGTTTATCTTATTTTTTTTCATTCATTTTTGTGTGGCCAACGCCGATATATGTTTTTGACACTTGGAGCAAATATATATAGTTCACACCTCGCATTTATTGTAATGGGAATGGCATTCATTAACTTCAATAAAAAAATCTGTCTTAAGGGACTATAACTTTGAAACTTCCTTCAAAAAGAAAGATCTTTATGGTGTACTATGGATAATTAGACTAAACCACAAAAGGGAGGTGGGGGCACAATGTTGCTTCTGCTTTGAGCAAGATGCAATTTAAATTGTATTTTCTGATACATGCACAATTGCTTGAATTGCTTGGCAAGCTATACATTGTGTGTTTAAATACCTCTACCATGTAGCTTGTGACTAAAAGTTTGGTGCATGGCTATGTGGTGTGCAGAAGTGTCTTCGTCCTTAAAGTCATATTAGCACCATCACCGATTTTTGGATAGTTGATTGTGCCGAATTGATTTCCTTCTTAATAAAAAAATGTTCACTCTTTCAGGCAACTGCTATTCTCATATATCAATTTGTTGCGATATTGGGCTTCTGACAAAATTCAACACATGAAGCAATGGAATCTGGGACCAAGCACTTGAAGTGGCTTACGGAAGAATTTATGTCTTGATTTAGATGGCAATCATAATATAATTAGGCTATTGTCTGGCGGATATCATGTGATTTGGACATTTTATTATTTTGAGCTTGTAATCAATTTGGTTGTGTGCATATGTGCAAATATTAGAGGCAATATATATTCTATTTTCTAAAACAAAATCTAGTCTTTCAGATACCGGTGTAGATGATTAAGAACCTATATCTCTGAGCACTTCACCAATTCTCCCCACCCCCTCTCAGTTTCTTCCAAAGTATTCGCGTATTACAACCTATAGCATGTTGTATTTTTGTTTTGAAATAAATCATGCATGTAAGTCACCTGATGAAGTATATGTATATGCATGTAAATTTTGCACACAAAGTATGGCTATTTGGGCCAAAATTAAAATATTGAATGTGTTACATTTTTTCAAATATCATAATTTTCCTTTTACAAAAAAATGTGTGAACGAAAAAAATCCATGCATCAACCTACATAGAGTACATGATATTTTGGGTATTTTATATAGTTTCCATAAACAGATTTTATGTTATGGAAACCAGCTAGGGGCTAAAGCACTCTAGACATGATAGAGTTGAGACAAGAAAGGTTTGGGGAAAAAATGAGCAAGACAATATTTTATTAGAGATAAATCGGAATTTTATTAAAGCAAATGTCCATCCAATATTTCTTTTTTGACTGATATTTGGCATGTCTTGTAGGATGAGCTGTGTATTTATCTTTTAGTATCACATTCCTTGTAGTATTCCACATACTTATTTTCTGAAGGAGTATTCCACATACTTTTGGGTCTTGGCCATGGGGACTGTTGTAATTCTTTATGATCTTTAATTTCAGCGGTGTTTTGGTCTAAATGGCAATGGAAAAATAATGTCATCTTTTGAAATGAATAAGGTTCATTCTTGTCTACAGGCGCCACTCTCATGTACTACCAATTATGGATGTTATTGATGAACAAGGGTTTCCCCCCGCTTTATATTATAAAGCACCTATCACAGAACAAAGTAGGGTAGCAAGCTTCCGTCAGGCGGACCCGTCAACAGACATACACGCAAAGGAACCAAAGGTCTTACTTGGGGCGCAATACAACAAACCCCTCAAATAAAAGCTAAACTAATCTGGCTCCGATGGAGGCGGCGTAAGCTGATGCTGGAGCGGCGGTGCGAGTCTATAAGCGGAGGAGCGCAGGTCAGTGATCATCCTGTCGATGGAGATGCGGTCTTAGCGCTTGCTAAGCGGCCTCCAGAGCTGTAAAAAAGCCACACAGTTTGTATATGGCGTCAGTGACACACAGAGGAATGTAATGCTCAATCACCAATTTATTGCGGACATTCCGTAATGTCCACAACAACGATCCGACCAACACCCAAAGGGAGGGACATGCAAAAATAGGGAAGGTAAGCACTTCCACGAACAAATCCAGGAGATTCGTATGGCACCAACCGCCACCTACGATCTCGTGCAAGCAGCACCATAAAAATCTCGCGGAGGGGCAAGAAAAGAAGATGTGGTTCGAGTCTTCAGGAACAAAGAGGGCATAGACCATCCGATGGGCCATTCCGTTTGAGCACCTCCGAAGGAAGGTGCCCCCGCACTAGTTGCCATAGGAAGATTGTAATCTTCTGGGGCAGTTTAATCTATGGATGTTATCACAGGTGCGACATACAGAGATGATGGAGCTTGGTACAAAGAAGTTGGAGTGAATCACCAATTTAGATCCCTGTTTGGACGGCATCCCACCGATAGGATTCTGAGTGTTGAGGGTGATCTTATTGGGCACGTTCATCTTAGTTAGTCCTCGGTCCATTCTTTGTACATGTCACTCGCTCGTAGTGACGTCACTATGGACAGTGACAAAATATGGAATCTCAAAAATACCTTTGCACGTGAAGAATTCCTATGGTTTTTAAATCGGGTGTGGTCTTGACTAGAGACAACCTTGCACACTAACATTGGCAGGGTAATAAGTGTTGTGTCTTTTTTCACCATCACATGTGAATTAAACACCTATTTTTAGTATAAGGTTGCTCATACAGTACGGTCTATTATTTTTCAGGTAGCTTCTACCCTATAGCACCATGTAGTGTGCATAATTTTTTTGGTAACTTGTTGAGGGGAATGACAAATAAATTCCACACATATCCTCGTGGGGGCGGCAACCATATTTTGGACTCCGTGCCTTCCTAGGAATGATGTGGATTTTAAAAAAAAGTGTGTTTCCCTCCTTTGCAGGTTATTCATGCTTGTACTCACTTGCTCCGTACTTGCTCTACCCTACAGAGGATGGAGGACACAGATCTTATTATGACGACATCATACCCGATTGCGGATATGACCAGGTACTATTGCTGTAAAACGATGTTTTTAATGTTTTTTTCTAGTTGTTGGATGTGTGCATCTTGTTATGCAGAGGTCGGACATTAACACATTGCGTTTGTATCAACATTTTCTAACATTTGAATGAAAATGTCCTTTACTATAGTAAAAAAACGTTCAACTTAGTTGGTCCATGCATGTTTTGGAGGCCATTAATTTGTTTCCTTTTATCGAACAATTGCCATGCCTTCTAATGTTTCTTTTCCTTATAGCAAAAAAAAGATGTTTCCTACCGGTATGTATGATGTGTAGGGTATGTATTGAACAAGCATACACTAGAATAGCATGGCCCCTCTGGTCGTCAAGTAGTAAGCACTGTAGTAGGAGGGGAAGGGCGAGCAGGTCAGTGCAGCCCTGCAGCTGCAGGTATATATGACCATGAGATGATGCGTGAATTATTTCGAGCTCAGAAGGGAGCTAGCTAACAGGAGATAGTGATGGAAATGGAAATGGGGATGGACTTTCTTTGGCCTCACCACCATCAACACCCTCCTCCTCCTCTTCCTCCTTCCTCACAAGTACCAGATGCCTTCTCCTACTACTTCTATTACCCTCCGTTCGCCGCGGCCGCGGCCGCCACGACGGACAACCCAACGCCTCCGGCAGTTTCAAGGTCAAGGGCGTCAAGATCGAGGGCGGTGGTGAGGAAAGACAGGCATAGCAAGATATGCACGGCGGGGGGGATGAGGGACCGGCGGATGCGGCTGTCCCTGGTCGTGGCCCGCCGCTTCTTCGCCCTCCAGGACAAGCTGGGCTTCGACAAGGCCAGCAAGACGGTGCAGTGGCTCCTCGACAGGTCGACGGCCGGCATCAACCACCTCGCCGCCTCCATGTCCTTGTCGGAGGAGGACGGGTCGGTGCTCCTGGACCAGGACAACAACGACCACGCCATGGCCATGGCGGCCGATGCTGAAACAAACAAGCAGCAGGAGCAGATGCCGAAGGCTAAGAGAAGTCCAGCTCCTGCTGCTCCAAGGAAGAAGAGCAAAAATGGCGGCGCCCCTGTTCTCCTCCCCGACAAAAAGGCGTCCAGGGCGAGGGCGAGGCAGCGGGCCAGAGAGAGAACCGAGAGGAACCGCCTCCGGTCGGAAGCTCCGGCTCCGGCTCCGGCGCCAGCGGGGCAGCCAGTGGTTCCGGCAGCAGCCTGCAGCAACAACTACTACGAGGATGGGGAGCAAGAGCCATGGGAACTGGGAGGAGTTGTCTTTGCCAAACCACGCATCCAGTACTGATCATCCAGTCGATTAAAGGCCATCCAAATCGGTACTTGCAGAGGCTCCTCTATCTTCGATTCGTACGTAGTACGTGTGTTTCCATTAACTGATTGCTTTTCTATCTCGATCTTGCCTCTTTTTTTTTTCTTTCTCTGCAACAACTTCATCCATCCATCAGTGATGAATGGATGGATTAATCTATTTGCTTGCTTTGTAGTACATCTTGCGCTGTTTATGGATTATATTTCTGAATGATCATCGAGTGCTTTAATTTGTTGATGTGACTTACTAGTTTGTAACCATGACAAGAATATAACTTGCAACCCTTCTCTATATGTGTAGAAAGATGAGAGATGAAATATTGTTTGAGCTACCATGCTAGAGTTTAAAGATACAACGTCACTTCACCCGCCTTAATTCTTAATCTTTGGTGGAAAAGGAAACTTTGTGTTTTTGAAACAAGTTGAAAATGGAAGATGTATATATTACCCTCCAGCATCTGTATCGTTGATGCATGCGTATATGTCATATCTTTATTATGGACCAAACCCAAAATAGCTACTCGGCTTTCTTAGTTTCTTTCGCAACACATAATTACATGATAATAATTTCATGGTTTACCTTAGTTCCTTAGATATATGTGTGTCCACACTTGTTCATCACCAGCAACTAATGTTACAAATTTTGCCTGGTTGTTATATCAGTTGATACTCTTTAGTCCCAATGATATTTGAAACAATATTTTTATGTTCAATCAAGAAACATGCAAATATTAGATAACGAAGCAGCATGTATATAACATTTATATCGCATGAAAAATATCCAGCACCTAACTTAATTAAGCTTAGTTAGATGTATACAATTTTGATGACATGAAAATGTTCAGCACCAGAATTTTACATCACAAAATAAATCATACTGATACACATTTAACCAAAATGCTACAGCAAGATTCCATTAATTAAGGAATTTAGTGTCATGCAAGTTTCTCTTATTACATCATCGAGAAATACATAATATGTTGTGTCCTTCTCAAACGATACTATATGTTTGCTAGAAACATTTATTAATAGTACTATTCGATAGCTCTGTTTGCAGTACCACAGCAGATAGGCGCCATTAATACATGTGGACAACACATATGCATCCAAACAGGGGCTATAAGACCAAAAGCAGTAGTAAGATAGATCATTGCACACACTATTATACTGTTAAGCAAAAACAAAATCTATTATTTGCATCATGTAACTGATTGGGAAGTACGAGCAGCCGACAGAACTAGTACCGAGGACAGGCGACAACAACACAACACTAGCTTAAAGTGTCCATGTTGCTGGCAGATCAGTTTGTCATCCACGTACATGCACTACTATGGATTTTGGTTTCATGTATGCAAACCATCAACCCTATCCATGCATGCATGCACTCATCAGTAGTACCAATCACACACATCAGGAGAAAAGTTGACAAGCCATAATGTATCAGAAGAATCAAGTAAATAATAATATACAGTACTAATTAATTAACTAGTTCATCCAATGTAAGGTAGTAATTAATACGATATCCTCAGATCCTTCCAGTTTTCGCCAGATTCTGCATAAAATTATCAGTCAATAATAATTCTAGAGTAAACATCTATAGCGGACCTCTTTAATTATTATCTAATTGAATGACACATGGATTAAACTGTGACTTATATTAACTTGTATAATTTTTGTATGGAGGCATGCATGCATATCACTTCCCAGAAACATAATAAGTACTCAAGTAGTACCACAGAGCCTAGTACATAATCTTAACCTCTGATCTTACAGGCATGACAAAGTACTAATGAGGTATCTGCACCAAGGAAATGTGCTGATTGAATAAATTATCAGTTAGGCTCTACGTGAAAGCTATTTTCAGAAATTTCAGAAAACGGCACTTTAATTGGTTGTGTAATAGAAAGGCACTAACCCATTGGATAATAATGACATGTGATTTATAACTGTGTGATCTTTCTTGAGAGTAGAATCACCACACGCACAGTACATATATATGATTCAGAGTGTGTCTGCCAGACTGAATTACACAATGTTGTAGGAACTAGCATTGCATGCAGATCAAGAATTTCTATCTTTTTTCTAGCTGAATCAAATAGCATGTTTCCTTTTATAAATATAGTTACCTCCTCTGTTTTTGTATACAAGGCCATTATCAAAAATACAATTTGCATCTATACAAGGCCACTATCTCTTCCCGAGAAGACTTGCTTAACTAGCCTGCAGGAACACGTGAGTTTTTTCACACAATTATCAAAAACATAGGGAGAACCATTATCCACCCCCCCCCCCCCCCCCCACCAAGAGGAAGTATGACCACATATATCTGTACCATAGTATATTTGTTAGGGATGCAAATTTGGCACCTCCAGGGTACCCTCCGACCCTACTTAGTTCAACTGAATGAACTAAATTAGGAAAAATTAGTTTATTTGGTTGAACTAAGAAGGGTCAGAAGGTACCCTTTAGGTTCCCAATTTGCATTCCGAAAATGGTGGCGCTACTTGCCTCATAATTCTTTCTACAAACCATCTGTCTTTTTTCATCAGAATAAAATGAATAAATCTTGTCACAACGTTAGTCACTACCTTTTCCAAACCTTCACATACAACTCTTGCAGGCCTTCATTGCACCAGTCATGACGCATGTCTCTTCCAGAAGATAATTCAGTGAAGGACATGCCTCTTGATTGTTAAAGTGATTATTTTTCCACGCATATAAAAAATATTTAGTAAACAACATCAAAAGATAAGCGGAGGTTAAACTGTTCAGTACGAAGGAATTTCACAGGAAACAGTTTGCTTCCTGCAAGAAACATGAAAACGAATCATGTTCTCCAAATTATCAGTGTCCATCGCACCAGAGTTCAATGTATTAAATTGTACAACAATTAACATCCCACCAGAGTCACATATCTGTCCATAACTACCCCTGTCACTGTAGAACGAGCAAGAAGAGAACAGAGCAAAAAAGGAGCATGTTTCCCGACATAAAATATTTTATTAAAATGTTAGGAGTTAGCTAGTCTTGTTGTATGTACATTTATGTACGACATCTTATGTATACTAAGGCAAGTTGATATTGAAGCAAGGGCATATGTCTACTTATTTTACATACTGAATGAATTAGGAAATAATCACCAATTATTACTTAGTATTAGAGAGTTCATTAACAGCAAAGTAAAACGAGAAATACATACTTAGTTCGCTAAGAGAAAAATAAAGAGAGATAAATCGTCAGTTTAAAAAGACGAGGCAAAATAATAGATCAAACTTCCGTCACCTACAGAAACGGCATAGATAAAACAGAACACCAACTTTTTTTTATAAATCTTTTATTTCAATATTCAGAAATATAAGAAATTCATAAACAGTACTACTTATATCACATTCTACATACAATATATCTGTGGCATGGAAGTGAATTACACAATCTTCTATATAGTATCCCTCTATTCATAAATAGATGTCATTCTGCACATGACGATAATCTCTAACTTGCAACTTTGTTTTTAATTTTAATGTTACAGAAAACGATGAACTTTGATACTGTGAACAAAATTCATGAAAAATTTAAATCTATTTTAGCTAATCAGTCAAACTATTTGCTTATGTATTGTAAGTCCATGTTAGAGAATCATGCTGGCTGCATTTTTTCCTGGACACCATAATTTATGAATGGAAGTATAGTACATCATATTATTCGAAAATTCTTACACATAGTCATGGAGAGGAGATAACATAGATGGCAATTAGCAAAATGTAGTTTGACATTTCTGAATACAGGAGCACCAAAACTAGGCCGTATTGGGTACGTAAATGTGTTTCAAATTCATGTAGGTGCCATATAATTTAATTTCTTTCGCCAGCATGCATGCATACAGATCCTAAAAGGCCTACATTTATGCAGGATGCCTATAATTTCTTCTAGCACATAAAATTGGAGTATACTTGAAATTTTTCCTAGCTAAAGTATATTATTTGTTCAGTGAAGCACATGCATGCAATACAGCCAATAACTCTTTCGTCAAGTGTTCCACATGCCATTCATAAGATGATACCAACACGTAAGTTTTCACAAAGAAAGAAACAGTTTCCACTGTTCTGAAAAGCAAAACAGGTTTCTTCAGTTTGTTAATTTGATGTTTCTAGTTTACATGAAGATATGCTGACGCTTCAAATTGGCTAAGCACATTTATTTGTGAGGTTATTATCCAGGTATTGAATGTAAAATTGTATTAACATTAAACAACAAAAATTATAACTAGTACTACCTCTAATATGCATACAATGAGTATATACCGTTGGCTGCATGGAAGTGAAGAAAAATCTTCTATATAGTACTCCCTCTATTTGCTAGATATGACAATAATATCTAAAATGCAACTTTGACATTTAATTTAATGTCACAGAAAATTACGAGCTATGAAAAGACAAATCATGAAAATTTTAACTCTATGTTTAGTTTCCTATGCATTGTGAGTCAAGGCTAGAGAACCCTGGCTGCCTTCTTTCTTGGTCAACAAGCATGTATGAATAAAAATATATGATAATAAAATTCGTACACATAGTCATGGAGACCAGATAAAAAAGATGGTAATTTACATAATGTATCTTGCTATTTCTTAATATAAAAGCACCTAAACTAGACAGTATTGGGTACGTGAATGTGTTGCCATTTTATGTAGGTGCTCATTTTCTTTTGGCAACATGCACGAATCCAGATCTAGAATGGCCAACATTTATGCATGATGTCTATGACTTTTTCCCTACCTCATACAATTGGTGGATACTGGAAACTGTTCATAATTAAAATAATATGCTTTGTCCACTGAAGCATACATACAATATGGCCGAAATTACATTGTCAGCAGTGTGCCATACCTGGCATTCATCAGATGATGCGATTCACAATAAAGAAGGCACCGTTTCCACTGTTCTGACAAGGAAACTAGGTTTCTTCTGGTACAGTTTGTTAGTTTGTTTCCTCCATTTACATAAAGATATCCTGAAGAAGCTTCAGATTTGCTAAACACATTCATTTGCTAGATCGGTATCTTCCAGTGTAGTTTATAGAAAAAAGGCCAATCTAATATCTGTTAGGTCAGAGATGTAAATCAAATCAGTACTAGCTTTTGTCCTGATCATAGATAGTAAGGCATCAGGTCTCTGACCTGCTAGCCTATGTGAACCCCTAACTAGGTGTCCAAAAAGAATGTATGGGCTACACAAAAATACATTTTTGTGGGCATATATATACAGTTTCATTAAGACACAAAAATACATATTCGCGTATTTATAATAGCAAACAATACAATCTGTTGTAGATCCATATGATTGTCTTTTTATTAGCCCATAAATGAATGGCTTCTTGATTATTAGCAACAGATTCATATCACGCAAATGCAGATCTACATGTGTATGTGTTTTTTACTTCTATAAATGCGGCTTTAGATTTTTGAAAACAAAAACAGGCTCATTGGAGCCGGGATCCACTTTGCATTTTTGGGACTCCAAATAAACTTTTTGCCACTAATGTGAAATCAAATGTGTCATTATTGGCATCAGTTGAGTGCCAAGGAACACTTTCTCTTCTATATATATAGTATGTCTAATTGTCTATACATATAAGGAAATAATAAGTAGTACTATTGCTGCGCAGGTATGTATTTTAAAAAAACAGGACTTTGTAATGTGTGTTTTAGAATAGACACCAACTTTACAATATAGTACGTAATAACAAATACAAACCAAATGCAGTTTCCGCTTGCCAAGTTTCCCTAAGAAAATCACTACCACTGGTCCATGGCATTTTATTTTTGTGAAAAGGATGCACACATAAATTTTCATTACTAGTACAGATGCAGCGTACTCCACAGTATACAAGGTAATGCAAAATAGTGAGGGCATACACTGTTGGAGTTTGACATATTGGTTGGCATTTACTGTAGGAGAGTATGTCAAGGCGTCAAATCTCAAGATTTGCTTTTCTGCGGTTCGGTTTACTCCTCACTCCTACATGAATATATGCACGTAGTACTTGAATCCAGGAAAATAACTAGCTAGCTAGGTCCTAGGGATTCAACCGGAAACGAAATACTCATATATTTATATTAGTTATGAAAATATAAATAAATGTAGAGTTATCCTCACATAGCTAGATCCAGACTCGAAGTTGGCAGTCAGTTTAGGTATCCTTGGCAGTTGGTTTGATTTGTGTGGCACAAGGTAGTAAAGCAAATGAAAGCCCTGGAGAGGAAGGAGCTAGCCAGCCAGTGTGGTGGATGAGATTGAGATCTCGTGGATTAACGACGGCCGAAATAGGTAGAAGCCGGAGTGGAAGAAACGGAAGGGGCATGCAGTTTAACCTTACATTTTGACATATGCTGGCCGGCAAAGTTGGAGATGGATGGATGAATCCTTGACTGATCTCCTCCCTCCTGGTCCCATGGCTGCCTCCAGCTCCTGAAGGCTTCTTCTCCAACTCAGCTCGAGGACAGAGCCGGAGCCATCCATCCATGGCCGGGGCCGGATCTAGATGGGGAAACAATGGTGTTTGTGTGTGAGTAGGGTTCGGTTTTTGAGAGGAGATGTGGCTGGCTGGGGATTGGGAAATCCATCCATGGCCATGCCGGCCAATGGGGAAGGGGAGGACTGTGTCTTCTCTTTCTGTCTTTCTGTTTGCGCAGACTGGGGAGAGAGAGAGAGGGGGAGGGAGAGGCAGGAAGAGAGAAGACAAAGAAAGAAAGAAGCATGTGTCCAGTGCAGTGTGTGTGTATTGGTTGGATGGATGTTCGGGTTGGATTGGGTGAGGATTGGATCGAAAGAGGACACACACTGCACGCAAACAGTACAGAGCTGTACTAACGGACCCAACCCAAAAACTAGCCGCAAACCTACTTTACTGACCTGTCTTGTCCCTGCTGTTTGTGTTAACTAGAGCTCGCTGGTGCTGGTCAAATGAAATTTAAGCACCTCTCACCCACTTAACCTAGCATTCAGCTACATCTTGTCGTTGCATTTAAACACAGCTATATTGATTTGTACTCCCTTCATTTCATAAAGTAGTATGCCCATGCTTTTCGAGATTCAACTTTGACCATAAATTAGGCCAACAATACATAAATCATTTTACTGAAAAATTATACCTTTAAAAACTTTGTTCGAATACGAATCCAAAGGTATCTGTCATGCTCTCACCGCACTCGCTCATGTTGGTTAAATTTATAGTCAAAATTAAATCTCAGAAAGTATGAGCGCACTACATTATGCAACGCGATCAGGTGTCCTACTCCGATTGCTCCCCCTCGCCACAGCAGAAGCAAAGCGTGTGCGCCTGATGGCGATAGTGGGGCTTCATGTCGTTTCGCAATGAAATGCGCAGAGGTGGCCCGAGGCACGGAGGTGGCATGAGTCACATTAGTGGCATGGTAGCAGAGCACAAGAATGGTGGTGTAGCACGACGCGGGGATACTATGCGGTAGCGGTTGATATGGTGGCCGTGAGTGGTTTGATCATGTGACAACGACGTTTGTGCATCGTTCACTTGTTGAAAGCATTGCTTTTGAACAGCTCTCTCACGGTTCATGTATTGCCAAGCCGATGGTTGGTGTTGCTTGTTTAGTGTGTCATCGGTTGCTTCAGCAAGGCTTTTTCTGGTCATGCCTTTGTTTTCGTGGTAGCTCCTGCATCGAGGTGTGACTCTGACAAAGGGCAATCTTGGTCGGTGCAACTGGCACGGTAATAGGCTACGTGGTATATATCACAAGTTGAGGGAGGGGAAATTTTGGTCTATGGGTGTATATACACCCTATGTGGAGAAAAATACTAATTAATGAAATGTCAAAAAACTCTGAAAATATTTTTGAAATAAAGTTGATCTTCCATTGTATTTTTAAGAAAAAATCCACAAAAAGGAAAACCCCGTTGACTTCTTAAAATACAAAAATTTCGGCCAAAATAGTGTGAATACTGACCTTTAATAGCAAATATTTTTATCCCAGAAGTCAACGCTGGATTTTTGTTCACGAAAATTTATATATGTGCAAAAGAAAGTCAAGTTTATTCCAAAAAACTTCTAAACATTTTGACTTCTTTTTAACAATTATTACTCCCTCCGTTTCATAATGTAGTGCCTATAGATTTTTTCAAAAGTCAAACATTACAAACTTTGACCATATTTATAGATAAAAGTAGGTACATCTATAATACCAAATGCACATCATGAGTTATATTTTCAGAATGTACATGTTCGATATTGTAGACGTATACAGTTTTCTCTATACACTTAATCAAAGTTGGCAAAGTTTGACTTTCAGAAAAATCTATGGGCACTACATTATGAAATGGAGTGAGTATCATATAGAGTGTATACACACCTAGGAACCAAAGGATATTTTCCACAAGTTGAGCTGACTTATAAGAGCGGGAGCGACAACCTTGATTTGGTTGCCCCGGACCGTAGTAATGACATGGTTTTTAATGGCAGATTCTCCACTCTTCTGTAGATTATGCATCCGTGTATGCACTTGCTCTGCTCGCTATCTATTCTTGAGCAACAGGAACTCCAATAGTTGTTTACGCTGCGCGGTTGGAATAGGTGGGAAGAATGTTTTGTTTAGAAAAGACACCGAAAGAGCATCTCATATCTGATGCTTATGAAGGGGAAAAAAAGGCAACACAAGCAAAGGACAATAAGACGCAAAACAACCCGCCGTTCCCAAATCAAATGCAAGTCTTTTTAGAGATTTCAATATGGACTAAATATGGATGTATATAAACGTATTTTAGAGTGTAGATTCATTAATTTTGCTCCGTATGTAGTCCATATTAGAATTTCTAAAAAGACTTATATTTAGGAGCGGATGGAGTAAAAAATAAAATTACACCAAAAGCATATTGGCCGTCTTCTTCATTCACTTGTTCGTCGTGTGCCGGAGTTTGAAAAATACACTGAACTGATAATAAGGGATAGGAGTACCTCCAAATGGCATAGCATTACAAAGCTTTGAAGATCACAACAGCCACAAATAGGCGCTGCCCTCCCCAGGGCGGCTCGAGGGCGTCTAGGGTTTCCCCGGTGCCGCCCCTCTCCATCCTTCCTCCCTCCCTTGCCGTCACCCGAGGCGGGTCGCCGGGCAGCGCCTGTGTGGCTGCGGACGACGGTGGCGGTGAGGTCTTCGTCGCTACGCTCTCGCGAAGGACTCCGAATCCAGGGCGGCGGCCGTGGTCGGCGAGGCGGCGTGCGCGAGAGGTACGGGCCGGCTTCCTCAGCTGCTCGGGCGGCGAGGAGCAGGCGGGTACCGGTCGCGGCACATCGAGGGTTTTCCTTCCTCCGCTCCAAATCTGAAGGTCAGGCTCCCCTTTATGCTCCCTCCCTCTGCTGGTCCGCTCGACTTGGGGCCTCTGGCCGCCGGATCCAGTGCCGGCGGGGTGCTCCCCGAACTGGTGGTGCAGGACGAGCCTGGGGAAACCCCTGCTTGGTTTTTCCTGCGCGGCGGCGACGCCATGTTGCGTCATTCTACTCCCTGGAGTCGCCATTGTGGGCTCCCCTCCCCACCCCGGCCAAACTTCCCGGGCGAAAGCTCGAATCCCGGCTGGATGGGCGGGGGCAGCGCCAGGTGCGTCGTGGCCACCTTGGAGGCGTCGTCCGGGGAAGATTGGTGCTTTGGGTTGTGTGCAGCAGCTTGCAGGTGGGCGGCTGGTGTCCGTCGAGTCTCTGTGGCTCGGTATCTCCTTCATTTCGACGACTCTTCCGGCGGCTTACCCTCTACTATCGGTCTCCTTCGGTGTCTGCGGTGTTGCTGATGTGTGTGTGCTCTGACTTGTGGTCGTGCTCCGTGGCTGCCCCAGACTCGAGACCAACCATTGCTCTAGCTCTCGGGTGAGCGTCTCTACATCCGACGGTGCGGCGGCTTCGAGCCTAGGCGAGGGGAAGGGATCCACTTCGATGTTAGAGGAGGCAGGTATTGGGCCATCTCCAGTCCCTGGTTTTCAGTCCTGTACTCGACTCCTTTGCCGGTTGCTGATCCTCGAGGCTTCACTCGTAGTCGTTTGAAGTGCCTTTCTGTAGTGGGCTTCTCCTCAACTAGCAGCTCTTCATATGCAATCTTTTGTTTGTTGGTTGTTGGTGTAGCGTTGTAAGCTATTCTTGCAGCCCCTTGTACTCCTGGCCGGTTGATGGTTTTATTAATTCAAAGCCGGGTTCTTCTTGAGCCTTCGTTTTAAAAAAAAATAGCCACAACATGGATGGCGGCATATTCTCTGGATAGGTCCCCTCCTTCGCCTTATGCATTATCTTGATCTTGTATTTTGTTTTTCCTGCCGTCTCTTACAATGTGTGTGGTTGTGTTTGGTTGTGTAAATCTTAGTCATGCATAGGCATGATGTGCATTTGTACCGTTTGATTTGACATTGTGAGTCAACAAAAAATGCCCTTTAACGATTTTTTTTGCACGGTAAAAATATGCTTTTTGTTCTGGTTTTCTTCTCTATTTCTCCCTCATTTTGCTGTGGGATTGTAGTTGTCTTGATTAGCTGCTGTGGTGTTGTAGATGCCATGTGTATTTAGTATCAGGTACAATATATTAACATTTTTACCAAAAAAAAATTAAACTATCCTCGTAGCTAGAGTACCACTAGCACAGTATGAGGTGGCTATTCACTATTCACTAGTGTAGTGACGCCTGAAAGAGACCAAACAGGAAGAAGATTTTCTCGTGCTCCGCGCGCGCTATCTCTCAAACAGTTTCGCGCAGCCAAAACACTGTGGGACACCCAGTAGGGTGGCTGGCTGCCAGACACGTAAGTGTTGGGGGCCCGGCCAGGTCCGGATAGCTAGCTAGGTCGCTGATGACTGACAGCGCGTGCTGCATGCCAACCTTTTCTTTGGTCCCACCGCATCGTCCTTCATCTGCACTCTCCCCTCAATCTGCAACCTTTCCTTTTCTCTCCTTTGAATGGAACTCTCTTCACAAAACCATATGCCAACCGGAAAATCAAAGGAAAATAAATCACAGGGACTGTTTTGTTTGCCCAAGATTGCCACGTCAAATTAAGCTTAAAGTCTCACCAACTTGGTTAGCCACCGCTACTCCTTCCCACTCTCAAAAGCATAGTCCGCTTTTTTTGCCAGGTCAAACTTCATAAAGCTTCACTAAGTTTATAGAGAAGAAAAATATACACATCCATAACACCCAATAAATAGCATTAGATAAATTGTAAAAATATTGTTTATATTTTATTCAATGGGCATTATGGACATTGCTATGGTTCTCTTTATATAACCTTGCCAAACTTTACAAAGCCTGAATTTGAGAAAATCTATACACACTATATTTTTGGACGAAGTGAGTATGGCAAGATTTCATTAAGCATGCCAACACATGAGTATAAGCGAGTGAACTAATTTAGATAAGTCCTGGGAAATCATATGTTAAAATATGACATTATTAACCATAGATCTGGCTGTCTGATGCTTATGAGAACGGTCAAAATTTGAATAGGAGAGGGGCGATAGGCTTGGGGCCTGATGGGCGTTCTCGGCGGTGTGCCGACTTGTGGCGTGCTGCCCCATCCTGCCCCTTTCCGCTGGTCAGACGTTAGACGCGAGGAGGACTCCATGGAGATGGATGATGAGCTCTTCGAACCTCCTGCACGCACCACCCTTGGCGAGTTACTCTTCGCCGCCAAGCCGGACAAGCGTCAAGTCCACCGTCGTCCCGCTAGGTGTCACATCCCAAATTTTCCCTAAATTTAGGATGTGCATTTAGAAGCATTGAATCCATGATTTCATTACATATTTGATTTTGGAAATCAAACATGACCAATTCTTAAACACTAAGTCAATTTAAAGCTTAATCAGTGGTCATGAGTGTAAGGGCATCTTCTGCCTTAGAGTTTTGGTGATGATGGCAACACACGTGTGGACTAATCGTGCGTTCTAGTTCTCTCAGGTACACATTGTGTGGCACAAGACGGTTAGGCCTTCCCTCTATGCGGAAAAGACCGAAGACGGAGATTCCGACGTTTTTATTCCCTTGGTCGTAGGATATCCATACTATTAAGAGGGAATCCACATCGGAAGGTATTGGGTGAATCACTTCACGTACACATTCTCTGCACCCACCATATAACCTTCGTTCGAGGAGAGAGAGGTTCCCCAAAGTCCTCTGTCTCTGTGCAGTTCTGCCCATGGGTAGTTCCGGTCATTCCACCACTCCAAGTTCCGGCTTGTCTTGACAAACCCGTACTACCGGTGTTCAGGGCGGTAGTACCGCCTCGGACTCCACCACCCAGGGACTGCTGGCCCAGCAGTAGCTCCGGCCCAACCACCGCTCTAACTACCGGCATAGGGTGATTCCCTTCTAGTTGTGAAGCGGTAGTCGGGAGGTGGTGGGACGGTAGTTCCGGTATGTTCCGATATACCGGTACTACCGGTTGCCTCACCGGAAGTACCGCCCTGGTGCCCTAGCAGGGGTTTCCCGCATTCACCGGTTGTACCGGTGTCTATTGCGGAAGTACCGCTCCCATGCATTCCTGCGCATAACGGTTGGATCTGAGGGGACTATTTAAGGAGGTGCTTCTCCCACCTCCCACATACCTCTTGCCTCTCTCTCTCCTCCATTACTGCCATTGAAGCTATCTTGCCCGATCTCTCTCTCTCTAGCCACTCAAACTCGTTGATTTGCTAGGGATTGAAGGAGGAGACCGAGATCTACACTTCCACCAAAGGATATTTGATTCCCCCATACTTTCTTGTGTGGTTTTTGTTACTGTTGGGTGCTTGGGCGCCCTAGACGGAAGAGGTCACTTCGGAGCCACATTCCATTGTGGTGAAGCTCCAGGGTTTCGTTGGGAGCCTCCAATTAAGTTGTGGAGAGAGCCCCAACCTTGTTTGTAAAGGTCCGGTTGCCGCCTTCAAGGGCACCAATAGTGGAATCACGACATCTCACATTGTGTGAGGGCGTGAGGAGAATACGGTGGCCCTAGTGGCTTATTGGGGATCACTGTGCCTCCATACCGCTCCAACGGAGATGTACTTCCCTCCAAAGGGAAGGAACTTCGGTAACACATCTTCGTCTTCACCGGCTCCACTCTTGGTTATCTCGTACCTTTACTTGTGTAAGCTTATCTTGTGTTGTATCCCTTGCTTGCTTGTGCACTTGTTGTTGTTGCATCATATAGGTTGCTCACCTAGTTGCATATCTAGACAACCTACTTTGATGCAAAGTTTAAATTGGTAAAGAAAAGCTAAAAATTGTTAGCTGCCTATTCACCCCCCTCTAGTCAACTATATTGATCCTTTCAATTGGTATCAGAGCCTCGTCTCTTTATTAAGGACTTTGTCGTCCGAAGAGTATGGTTGACACCGTAGACGGTGAGGAGGAGCACCCCGGTGTGATTCCGTCCTCATCTACGGCCGATGGGGGAACCTCGGTCTCACGGGAGGAGTTCAATGTGGCTTTGGACACATTGAAAACCTCCATGACGGCCGAGGTCAAAGGCATGCTTAAGAACTTTCGTGATGGTCTTAAATAATCCACCGCATCGTTGGAAGTGGTCGATCCCACTAACAAGGTGACGGATGCTAACTCCGACAAGGGGGAAGCTACTAGTGGCAAAGTTCCTTTATCCAGTGGTAGAAATGGTAGTGCCATCTTTGCCCGTGTGGAACCTCCACTTACCTATGGAGGACCGATTCCCTCTACTCATTTAAATCATGCCGGTTCTCCTCCTAAGATTGTGAAAAATGAGGATTTTGACGCTTGGGTCTATCGCTTTAACCGTCATTTAAACCATGTTAATACTAATCTTTGGAGAATCATTGAAGAAGGTTTCTATCCGCATGATCGAAGCAACTTCACCCCTAGAGAAGCCGCGGATAATCAATTCAATGAGAATGCTCTCTTCATCATCCAAGATGCAATTCCTCCGGAAGATATTGCACATCTCTAACCCTTCATCGTGGCCAAGGAAGCATGGCACCATGTTGTTTCCCTTTACGAGGGAAGCGCAAGCATTCAACGCTCCAACTATGATGTGGTGCAAAATGAAGCCGATGAGTTTGCAATGAATGAAGATGAATAACCTCGTGAGCTTTACCGGAGATTAACTACTCTCGCGGTCTCACTCCGAGATCATGGGAGCAAGGATACGGATGACAATTGGATCAAGCGCAAGTTCCGCAAGGCCATGATGCCTTACCAAAAGGCCATGTCCTCCGTCATCCGTCAAAGGCCGGACTTCCACACCTTGTCCTCAAGTGAAGTGTTGGATGAGTTTGTGGCAATGAGGATCTTGGACAAGACCGCCGACAATGCGGTGTTGCATTCTCAAAGATCAAAGAAGCCCAACCTTGCCTTGAAGGCCAGGTATAGTGTGGAAGAAGAGGATGAAGAGGAAGAAGAGGAGAGCAATGCCGAAGATACAAAATATGCTTATCATGAGCACATGGCTCTCGCTTCAAGGCAATTTTGGAGCAAGAAGAACTCGAGGCCCAACTTCAACAAGAACAACACAAGTGGCGCGAAGGGCAAGCAACGAGTGAGGACTTGTTATAATTGTGGAAATGTGAGCCATTTTGTTGCGGAGTGCCCATATGAGAAGAGGGAAGACAATGGTGGCAAGCTCATCCGAAAAGACAAGGCCAAGTCCTTCCCCAACAAGAGCAACTTCACCAAGAAGACTCCTCCCAAGGGGTTGGTGGCACTGGAAGAGTACAATGAGGATGATGACGATGATTAAGACGGTGAGTTGGTTGCCATGGCCTCCGTTGCCATTGCGACAAATCCACGGGTGTCTCTCTTCGACTCACCCAATGATAACATCACCGCCAAGTGCCTCATGGCTAAAGCCACCAACAAGGTAACCCCCAACATCAAAACCACCATCATCACTAATCCTTCTTTGACGGATTGCATTGATGAAAATGAGGGGTCTAATGAGGAGGAAAATGAATTTGAGTCATTTATGAGTAAGCTTAAGGGTAAATCCAAGAAGCACTTTGTTGCTCTCTTGGAACAACTTGGTGAAGCCAATGACATGATCGAGGCTCACGAAGAAACCATCTCTAAGTTGGAGGGGCATAGTCGTGACTATGCCGATGAGATATCGGATCTCTCTAATGCGCTTGAGGTAGAGCGCGGTCACCGTTTGGCTCTTGAGGAGTCACACAACGTTGACCATGCTAAATTGAAGAAAGATCTTGATCATGCTCTTGTTGTATCTCGTGTGCTAAATTCCGAGAAGGCCAAACTTGGGGTTGATCTTGCTAGACTCAAGGAGAAGTTTGATATACTTGACAAGGCTCACAAGGCCTTGAAGGGTACTCATGCTAGTCTCGAAGAGTCTCATGATCAACTCCAAGTGAAGATAACCAAGGAGAAAGCCACTTTTCCTCAGATGGTTTTAATTGATAATGCAAATGCTACTAACCCTTGTTGTGAGCATATGCATCTTGTTGAGGAGAATGCTAAGTTGAAGGAGCAACTTGAGAAAGGCCTTGTGTCTTGCATACAAGGTGAGAAGAACCTCAACGACCTTTTGAGCAATCAAAGGGAAGTTGTGGCCAAGGAGGGAATTGGGTTCGCACCCAAGTCCAAGAACAAGAAGAAGAATGACAAGGCCAAACGACCTCCTCCTCTCAAGCAAACTTTTGTGAAGGAGGGAGAGGGTTCTTCCAAGGAGAAAAAGAACAATGTGAAGGGTGGCGGTGTCAAGAAGGGCAATGCCACCCCTTCCAACAAATCCGGTGACTTTAACCCTTCTTATGTGTTATGTCGTGCTAGTGATGGACATGTTTATGCTAAATTTGTTGGTTCTCCTTATGAGTACATTGAATTGTCTATTTGGGTTCCTAAGACCCTTGTTGCTAACATCAAAGGACCCATTACAAAATGGGTACCTAAAACCAAGCAGTGATCTCTTGTAGGTGTTTGCTTCCGGCGGGGGACCATGGTTGCTCGATAGTGGAGCCACCAATGGGTACTTAAAAGAAAGGACTTGGTGGTGGACGTGCACAATATCCCATCTATGCCCACCAATGTATAGTGGGGTGATGCCTCGTCTTCTAAGGTATTGGGACTTGGAAAGGTTGTCATTTCTCATGATCTCACGATCGAGAAGGTCATGCTTGTTGAGTCCCTTGCATACAATTTACTTTCCGTTCGTCAACTTGCACTCATGGGCTTTGCCACTTTCTTTGATATTGATACCGTGGCCCTCTTGTGGAGCAATACTCTTAAAGTAGCCAAGCCATTGATGACCCACAAGTATAGGGGATCGCAAAAGTCTTCGAGGATAGCATTTCACCCAAATTTATTGGTTCGACACACGGGGAGCCAAAGAATATTTATAAGCCTTAGTAGTTGAGTTCTCAATTCAACCACACCTGAGAAGTCACTTCCTTGCAGCAATATATTAGTAGCAGAGTAATATGATAATATTGGTAGCGGTGGTAACAGTGGCAATAGTAACAGTAGCAGTTCTGTAGTAATTGTAAGAACAACAGGAATATAGTCATTCAAGCAACACAATATTTTTTGAAAATCATAGGCATGGAGTAACAATGGATATTCGGATGACATTCATCATGTAACAATTACAACCTAGAGCGATACACTATAGCTCCAGTTCATCAATCATATGTAGGCATGTATTCCGTATGTGCTTGTAATAAGAACTTGCATGACATGTTTTGTCCTACCCTCCCATGGCAGCAGGGTCCTATTGAAAACTACGGGTAATTAAGGCACTCATTTTAATAGAGAACCAGAACAAACATTAAGACATAGTGAATACATCAACTCCTCAAATTGGCCATCCCCACAGAGTATCCCAATTATTGTCACTTTGGGGTCTACGGTACAGAACAATAACAGGTGCGTATAACTTGCAAGATAGGATCAAGAAATCAAATATATTCATGAAAACATCATAGTTTCATATATGAAATCATGGTGCTCAGGCCCTGGTGACAAGCATTATGTTGGAAAATGTAGTAATTTCAAAAAAATTCCTACGCACATGCAGGATCATGGTGATGCATAGCAACGAGAGGGGAGAGTGTTGTCCACGTACCCTCGTAGACCGTAAGCGGAAGCGTTATGACAAAGCGATTGATGTAGTCGTACGTCTTCACGATCGACCGATCCTAGTACCGAACGTACAACACCTCCGCGATCTACACACGTTCAGCTCGGTGACGTCCCACGAACTCACGATCCAGCAAAGTGTCGAGGGAGAGCTTCATCAGCACGACGGCGTGATGACGATGATGATGAAGCTACCGGCGCAGGGCTTCGCCTAAGTAGTGCAACGATATGACCGAGGTGGAATATGGTGGAGGGGGGCACCGCACACGGCTTGGAACAATCAACTTGTGTGTTCTAGGGTGCCCCCTGCCCCCGTATATAAAGGAACAAGGGGGGAGGCCGGACGGCCCTTGTGGCGCGCCAGGAGAGGAGGAGTCCTCCTCCTAGTAGGAGTAGGACTCCCCTTTCCTAATCCTACTAGGAGGGGGAAAGGAAGGAGGAGAGGGAGAAGGAAAGGGGGGTGGCGCCCCCCTTCCCTAGTCCAATTCAGACAAGAGGGGGAGGGGGCACACGGTCTGCCCTGGCCGGCCCTCTCTCTCTCCACCAAGGACCATGTGGCCCATTAGTTCTCCCGGGGGGGGGGGGGGGGGGTTCCGGTAACCCTCCGGCACTCCGGTTTTCTGCGAAATCACCCGGAACACTTCCGGTGTCCGAATATAGCCATCCAATATATCAATCTTTATGTCTCGACCATTTCGAGACTCCTCGTCATGTCCGTAATCACATTCGGGACTCCGAACTATATTTGGTACATCAAAACACATAAACTCATAATACCGATCGTCACCGAACGTTAAGCGTGCGGACCCTACGGGTTCGAGAACTATGTAGACATGACCGATACACGTCTCCGGTCAATAACCAATAGCGGAACCTGGATGTTCATATTGGCTCCCACATATTCTACGAAGGTCTTTATCGGTCAAACCGCATAACAACATACGTTGTTCCCTTTGTCATCGGTATGTTACTTGCCCGAGATTCGATCATCGGTATCTCAATACCTACTTCAATCTTGTTACCGGCAAGTCTCTTTACTCGTTCCGTAATGCATCATCCCGTAACTAACTCATTAGTCACATTGCTTGCAAGGCTTACAGTGATGTGCATTACCGAGAGGGCCCAGAGATACCTCTCCGACAATCGGAGTGACAAATCCTAATCTCAATCTATGCCAACTCAACAAGTACCATCGGAGACACCTGTAGAGCACCTTTATAACCACCCAGTTACGTTGTGACGTTTGGTAGCACAAAAAGTGTTCCTCCGGTATTCGGGAGTTGGATAATCTCATAGTCATAGGAACATGTATAAGTCATGAAGAAAACAATAGCAATATACTAAACGATCAACTGCTAAGCTAACGGAATGGGTCAAGTCAATCACATCATTCTCTAATGATGTGATCCCGTTAATCAAATGACAACTCATGTCTATGGCTAGGAAACTTAACCATCTTTGATTCAATGAGCTAGTCAAGTAGAGGCATACTAGTGGTACTTTGTTTGTCTATGTATTCACACATGTACTAAGTTTCCGGTTAATACAATTCTAGCATGAATAATAAACATTTATCATGATATAAGGAAATATAAATAACAACTTTATTATTGCCTCTAGGGCATATTTCCTTCAGTCTCCCACTTGCACTAGAGTCAATAATCTAGATTACACAGTAATGATTCTAACACCCATGGAGTCTTTGTGCTGATCATGTTTTGCTCGTGAGAGAGGCTTAGTCAATGGGTCTGCAACATTCAGATCCGTATGTATCTTGCAAATCTCTATGTCTCCCTTCTTTACTTGATCGCGGATGGAATTTAAGCATCTCTTGATGTGCTTGGTTCTCTTGTGAAATCTGGATTCCTTTGCCAAGGCAATTACACCAGTATTGTCACAAAGGATTTTCATTGGACCCGATGCACTAGGTATGACACTTAGATCGGATGTGAACTCCTTCATCCATACTCCTTCATTTGCTGCTTCCGAAGCAGCTATGTACTCCGCTTCACACGTAGATCCTGCCATGACGCTTTGCTTAGAACTGCACCAACTGACAGGTCCACCATTCAATATAAATAGTATCCGGTTTGTGACTTAGAGTCATCCGGATCAGTATCAAAGCTTGCATCAACGTAACCATTTATGACGAGCTCTTTGTCACCTCCATAAACAAGAAACATATCCTTAGTCCTTTTCAGGTATTTCAGGATGTTCTTGACCGCTGTCAAGTGATCCACTCCTGGATTACTTTGGTACCTCCCTGTGAAACTAATAGCAAGGTACACATCAGGTCTGGTACACAACATTGCATACATGATAGAGCCTATGGCTGAAGCATAGGGAACACCTTTCATTTTCTCTCTATCTTCTGCAGTGGTCGGGCATTGAGTCTGACTCAATTTCACACCTTGTAACACAGGCAAGAACCCTTTCTTTGCTTGATCCATTTTGAACTTCTTCAAAACTTTATCAAGATATGTGCTTTGTGAAAGTCCAATTAAGCATCTTGATCTATCTCTATAGATCTTGATATCCAATATATAAGCAGCTTCACCGAGGTCTTTCATTGAAAAACTCTTATTCAAGTATCCTTTTATGCTATCCAGAAATTCTATATCATTTCCAATCAACAATATGTCATCCACATATAATATTAGAAATGCTACAGAGCTCCCACTCACTTTCTTGTAAATACAGGCTTCTCCAAAAGTCTATATAAAACCATATGCTTTGATCACACTATCAAAACGTTTATTCCAACTCCGAGATGCTTGCACCAGTCCATAAATGGATCGCTGGAGCTTGCACACTTTGTCAGCATCCTTTGGATCGATAAAACCTTCAGGTTGCATCATATACAACTCTTCTTCCAGAAATCCATTCAGGAATGCAGTCTTTACATCCATTTGCCAAATTTCATAATCATAAAATGTGGCAATTGCTAACATGATTCGGACGGACTTAAGCATCGCTACGGGTGAGAAGGTCTCATCGTAGTCAACTCCTTGAACTTGTCGAAAACCTTTCGCAGCAAGACAAGCTTTGTAGACAGTAACATTACCATCAGCGTCAGTCTTCTTCTTGAAGATCCATTTATCCTCGATGGCTTGCCGATCATCGGGCAAGTCAACCAAAGTCCACACTTTGTTCTCATAAATGGATCCCATCTCAGTTTTCATGGCCTCAAGCCATTTTGCGGAATCTGGGCTCATCATCCCTTCTTCATAGTTCGTAGGTTCGTCATGGTCAAGTAACATGACCTCCAGAACAGGATTACCGTACCACTCTGGTGCAGATCTTACTCTGGTTGACCTAGGAGGTTCGGTAGTAACTTGATCTGAAGTTACATGATCATCATCATTAGCTTCCTCACTAATTGGTGTAGGAGTCAGAGGAACAGATTTCTGTGATGAACTATTTTCCAATAAGGGAGCAGGTACAGTTACCTCATCAAGTTCTACTTTCCTCCCACTCACTTCTTTCGAGAGAAACTCCTTCTCTAGAAAGGATCCATTTTTAGCAACGAATGTCTTGCCTTCAGATCTGTGATAGAATGTGTACCCAACAGTCTCCTTTGGGTATCCTATAAAGACACATTTCTCCGATTTGGGTTCGAGCTTATCAGGTTGAAGCTTTTTCACATAAGCATCGCAACCCCAAACTTTAAGAAATGACAACTTTGGTTTCTTGCCAAACCACAGTTCATAAGGTGTCGTCTCAACGGATTTAGATGGTGCAATATTTAACGTGAATGCAGCCGTCTCTAAAGCATAACCCCAAAACGATAGCGGTAAATCAGTAAGAGACATCATAGATCGCACCATATCTAGTAAAGTACGATTACGACGTTCGGACACACCATTACGCTGTGGTGTTCCGGGTGGCGTGAGTTGCGAAACTATTCCGCATTGTTTCAAATGAAGACCAAACTCGTAACTCAAATATTCTCCTCCACGATCAGATCGTAGAAATTTTATTTTCTTGTTATGATGATTTTCCACTTCACTCTGAAATTCTTTGAACTTTTCAAATGTCTTAGACTTATGTTTCATCAAGTAGATATACCCATATCTTCTCAAATCATCTGTGAAGGTGAGAAAATAACGATACCCGCGGCGAGCCTCAACATTCATCGGACTACATACATCAGTATGTATGATTTCCAATAAACCCGTTGCTCGCTCCATTGTTCCGGAGAACGGCGTTTTAGTCATCTTGCCCATGAGGGATGGTTCGTAAGTACCAAGTGATTACAAAAGTCCATCAGAATGGAGTTTCTTCATGCGCTTTACACCAATATGACCTAAACGACAGTGCCACAAATAAGTTGCACTATCATTATCAACTCTGCATCTTTTGGCTTCAATATTATGAATATGTGTATCACTACTATCGAGATTCAACATAAATAGACCACTCTTCAAGGGTGCATGACCATAAAAGATATTACTCATATAAATAGAACAACCATTATTCTCTGATTTAAATGATTAACCGTCTCGCATCAAACAAGATCCAGATATAATGTTCATGCTCAACGCTGGCACCAAATAACAATTATTCAGGTCTAAAACTAATCCCGAAGGTAGATGTAGAGGTAGCGTGCCGACCATGATCACATCAACTTTGGAACCATTTCCCACGCGCATCGTCACCTCGTCCTTAGCCAATCTTCGCTTAATCCGTAGTCCCTGTTTCGCGTTGCAAATATTAGCAACAGAACCAGTATCAAATACCCAGGTGCTACTGCGAGCATTAGTAAGCTACACATCAATAACATGTATATCACATATATCTTTGTTCACCTTGCCATCCTTCTTATCCGCCAAATACTTGGGGCAGTTCCGCTTCCAGTGACCAGTCCCTTTGCAGTAGAAGCACTCAGTCTCAGGCTTAGGTCCAGACTTGGGCTTGTTCACTTGAGCAATAAATGGCTTGCCATTCTTCTTGAAGTTCCCCTTCTTCCCTTTACCCTTTTTCTTGAAACTGGTGGTCTTGTTGACCATCAACACTTGATGCTCCTTCTTGATTTCTACCTTCGCAGCCTTTAGCATTGCGAAGAGCTCGGGAATTGTCTTATCCATCCCTTGCATATTATAGTTCATCACGAAGCTCTTGTAGCTTGGTGCAGTGATTGAAGAATTATGTCAATGACACTATCATCAGGAAGATTAACTCCCAGTTGAATCAAGTGATTGTTATACCCGGACATTTTGAGTATATGCTCACTGACAGAACTATTCTCCTCCGTCTTGTAGCTGTAGAACTTATTGGAGATTTCATATCTCTCAATCTGGGCATTTGCTTGAAATATTAACTTCAACTCCTGGAACATCTCATATGCTCCATGACGTTCAAAACGCCGTTGAAGTCCCGGTTCTATGCCGTGAAGCATGGCACACCGAACTATCGAGTAGTCATCAGCTTTGCTCTGCCAGACGTTCATAATATTTGGCGTTGCTCCTGCAGCGGGTTTGGCACTTTGCGGTGCTTCCAGGACGTAATTCTTCTGTGCAGCAATGAGGATAATCCTCAAGTTACGGACCCAGTCCGTGTAGTTGCTACCATCATCTTTCTACTTAGCTTTCTCTAGGAACGCATTAAAATTCAACGGAACAACAGCACGGGCCATCTATCTACAACAACATAGACATGCAAAATACTATCAGGTACTAAGTTCATGATAAATTAAAGTTCAATTAATCAAATTACTTAAGAACTCCCACTTAGATAGACATCCCTCTTAATCATCTGAGTGATCACGTGATCCATATCAACTAAACCATGTCCGATCATCACGTGAGATGGAGCAGTTTTCAATGGTGAACATCACTATGTTGATCATATCTACTATATGATTCACGCTCGACCTTTCGGTCTCAGTGTTCCGAGGCCATATCTGCATATGCTAGGCTCGTCAAGTTTAACCTGAGTATTCTGCGTGTGCAAAACTAGCTTGCACCCGTTGTATGTGAACATAGAGCTTATCACACCCGATCATCACGTGGTGTCTCGGCACGACGAACTTTTGCAACGGTGAATACTCAGGGAGAGCACTTATACCTTGAAATTTAGTGAGAGATCATCTTATAATGCTACCGTCGAACTAAGCAAAATAAGATGCATAAAGGATAAACATGACATGCAATCAATATAAGTGATATGATATGGCCATCATCATCTTGTGCCTTTGATCTCCATCTCCAAAGCACCGTCATGATCACCATCATCACCGGCGCGACACCTTGATCTCCATCGTAGCATCGTTGTCGTCTCACCAACCATTGCTTCTACGACTATCGCTACCGCTTAGTGATAAAGTAAAGCAATTACATGGCGATTGCATTTCATACAATAAAGCGACAACCATATGGCTCCTGCCAGTTGCCGATAACTTTGTTACAAAACATGATCATCTCATACAATAAAATTTAGCATCATGTCTTGACCATATCACATCACAACATGCCCTGCAAAAACAAGTTAGACGTCCTCTACTTTGTTGTTGCAAGTTTTACGTGGCTGCTACGGGCTGAGCAAGAACCGTTCTTACCTATGCATCAAAACTAGAACGATATTTCGTCAAGTATGTGCTGTTTTAACCTTCAACAAGGACCGGGCGTAGCCACATTCGATTCAACTAAAGTTGGAGAAACTGACACCCGCCAGCCACCTGTGTGCGAAGCACGTCGTTAGAACCAGTCTCACATAAGCGTACGCGTAATGTCGGTCCGGGCCAATTCATCCAACAATACCGCCGAATCAAAGTATGACATGCTGGTAAGCAGTACGACTAGTATCGCCCACAACTCACTTGTGTTCTACTCATGCATATAACATCTACGCATAAACCTGGCTCGGATGCCACTGTTGGGAAACGTAGTAATTTCAAAAAAATTCCTACGCACACGCAGGATCATGGTGATGCATAGCAACGAGAGGGGAGAGTGTTGTCCACGTACCCTCGTAGACCGTAAGCAGAAGCGCTATGACAACGCGATTGATGTAGTCGTACGTCTTCACCGATCGACCGATCCTAGTACCGAACGTACGGCACCTCCGCGATCTGCACACGTTCAGCTCGGTGACGTCCCACGAACTCACAATCCAGCAGAGTGTCGAGGGAGAGCTTTGTCAGCACGACTGCGTGATGACGGTGATGATGAAACTACCAGCGCAGGGCTTCGCCTAAGCACTGCAACGATATGACCGAGGTGGAATATGGTGGAGGGGGGCACCGCACACGGCTTGGAACAATCAACTTATGTGTTCTAGGGTGCCCCCTGCCCCCGTATATAAAGGAGCAAGGGGGAGGCCGGCCGGCCCTTGTGGCGCGCCAGGACAGGAGGAGTCCTCCTCCAAGTAGGAGTAGGAGGACTCCCCTTTCCTACTCCTACTAGGAGGGGGAAAGGAAGGAGGAGAGGGAGAAGGAAAGGGGGGCGCTGCCCCCTTCCCTAGTCCAATTCGGACCAGAGGGGGAGGGGTGCGCGGCCTGCCCTCTCTCTCTCCACTAAGGCCCATGTGGCCCATTAGTTCTCCAGGGAGGGTTCCGGTAACCCTCCGGCACTCAGGTTTTCTCCGAAATCACCCGGAACACTTCCCGGTGTCCGAATATAGCCGTCCAATATATCAATCTTTATGTCTCGACCATTTTGAGACTCCTCGTCATGTCCGTGATCACATTCCGGACTTCGAACTATCTTCGGTACATCAAGACACATAAACTCATAATATCGATCCTCACCGAACGTTAAGCGTGCGGACCCTACAGGTTCGAGAACTATGTAGGCATGACCGAGACACGTCTCTGGTCAATAACCAATAGCGGAGCCGGGATGCTCATATTGGCTCCCACATATTCTACGAAGATCTTTATCGGTGAAACCGCATAACAACATACGTTGTTCCCTTTCTCATCGGTATGTTACTTGCCCGAGATTCGATCGTCGGTATCTCAATACCTAGTTCAATCTCGTTACCGACAAGTCTCTTAGTCGTTCCGTAATGCATCATCCCATAACTAACTCATTAGTCACATTGCTTGCAAGGCTTATAGTGATGTGCATGTTGGGGATCGTAGCAGAAATTAAAATTTTTCTACGCATCACCAAGATCAATCTATGGAGTCATCTAGCAACGAGAGAGAGGAGTGCACCTACATACCCTTGTAGATCGCGAGCGGAAGCGTTCAAGTGAACGGGGTTGATGGAGTCGTACTCGTCGTTATCCAAATCACCGATGACCGAGCGCCGAACGGACGGCACCTCCGCGTTCAACACACGTACGGTTGGGGAAGACGTCTCCTCCTTCTTGATCCAGCAAGGGGGAAGGAGAGGTTGATGGAGATCCAGCAGCACGACGGCGTGGTGGTGGAAGTAGCGGGGATCTCGGTAGGGCTTCGCCAAGCTCAGCGAGAGGGAGAGGTGTCACGGGAGGGAGAGGGAGGCGCTAGGGGCTTGGGTGCGGCTGCCCTCCCTCCCCCTCTTTATATAGGGGTCCAGGGGGGGGGGCGCTGGCCCCCTGAGATCCCATCTCAAGGGGGGGGGGGGCGGCCAAGGGGGGGACTTCCCCCCAAGTCAAGTGGGGCGCCCCCCACCCCTAGGGTTTCCAACCCTAGGCGCAGGGGAGGCCCAAGGGGGCGCACCAGCCCACCAGGGGCTGGTTCCCTTCCCCACTTCAGCCCATGGGGCCCTCCGGGATAGGTGGCCCCACCCGGTGGACCCCCGGGACCCTTCCGGTGGTCCCGGTACAATACCGGTGACCCCCGAAACTTTCCCGGTGGCCGAAACTGGACTTCCTATATATAATTCTTCACCTCCGGACCATCCCGGAACTCCTCGTGACGTCCGGGATCTCATCCGGGACTCCGAACAGCTTTCAGGTTACCGCATACTAGTATCTCTACAACCCTAGCGTCACCGAACCTTAAGTGTGTAGACCCTACGGGTTCGGGAGACATGCAGACATGACCGAGATGACTCTCCGGTCAATAACCAACAACGGGATCTGGATACCCATGTTGGCTCCCACATGTTTCACGATGATCTCATCGGATGAACCACGATGTCGAGGATTCAATCAATCCCGTATACAATTCCCTTTGTCAATCGGTACGTTACTTGCCCGAGATTCGATCATCGGTATCCCAATACCTTGTTCAATCTCGTTACCGGCAAGTCACTTTACTCGTACCGTAATGCATGATCCCGTGACCAAACACTTGGTCACATTGAGCTCATTATGATGATGCATTACCGAGTGGGCTCAGAGATACCTCTTCGTCATACGGAGTGACAAATCCCAGTCTCGATTCGTGCCAACCCAACAGACACTTTCGGAGATACCCGTAGTGCACCTTTATAGCCACCCAGTTACGTTGTGACGTTTGGCACACCCAAAGCACTCCTATGGTGTCCGGGAGTTGCACAATCTCATGGTCTAAGGAAATGATACTTGACATTTGGAAAAGCCCTAGCAAACGAACTATACGATCTTGTGCTATGCTTAGGATTGGGTCTTGTCCATCACATCATTCTCCTAATGATGTGATCCCGTTATCAAAGACATCCAATGTCCATAGTCAGAAAACCATGACTATCTGTTGATCAACGAGCTAGTCAACTAGAGGCTCACTAGGGACATGTTGTGGTCTATGTATTCACACATGTATTACGATTTCCGGATAACACAATTATAGCATGAACAATAGACAATTATCATGAACAATTAAATATAATAATAACCATTTTATTATTGCCTCTAGGGCATATTTCCAACAGTGCATTACCGAGAGGGCCCAGAGATACCTCTCCGACAATCGGAGTGACAAATCCTAGTCTCGATCTATGACAACTCAACAAGTACCATCGGAGACACCTGTAGAGCACCTTTATAATCACCCAGTTACGTTGTGATGTTTGGTAGCACACAAAGTGTTCCTCCGGTATTCGGGAGTTGCATAATCTCATAGTCATAGGAACATGTATAAGTCATGAAGAAAGCAATAGCAATATACTAAACGATCAAATGCTAAGCTAACGGAATGGGTCAAGTCAATCACATCATTCTCTAATGATGTGATCCCGTTAATCAAATGACAACTCATGCCTATGGCTAGGAAACTTAACCATCTTTAGTTCAACGAGCTAGTCAAGTAGAGGCATACTAGTGACACTCTGTTTGTCTATGTATTCACATATGTACTAAGTTTCCGCTTAATACAATTCTAGAATGAATAAAAAACATTTATCTTGATATAAGGAAATATAAATAACAACTTTATTATTGCCTCTAGGGCATATTTCCTTCACATTAAGCATAGCAAAGTCATAGCAACATAAATCTCAGAACATAGTTATGTATACTAGGGATCAAACCCTAACAAATTGACTTGATTACATGACGAATCTTTTCCATCACCATCTACCTCCAGTATGACTACGATGAAATTGCTCACTCCCGATGGTGAGCATCATGAGGTTGTTGATGAAGAAGAGTTGTTGATGACAACGACGACAATTTGCCCACTCCGGAGCTCTGGGCGGAATCCAGATTAGGTCTCCCGATGAAGAACAAGAGGTGTCGGCGGCTCCGTATCGTAAAACTCGATTAAACTTTCTCTATGATTTTTTTGTCGAGAAGACGGTACTTATGGATTTGGAATTAGGGATAACGAAGGCTCAACGGCCCCAGAAGCTCGGATGGCATTCCCCTGGGGGGCACAAGAGCTTGTGGCTCTTTTGTGGGCTTCCTCTAGTAGATGTTTGCACAAATATTTTATATATATTCCAAAGAAATCCGTAAAATTTCATCCAATTCTGAGAACTTTTTATTTCTGCAGAAAAGCAACACCAAGGTAGTTCTGCTGAAAGCAGCGTCAGTCTAGGTTAGTTTGGGAAGTTTGCACAAAGATGTTTGGGAAGTAGACACGTTCAAGATGTATCAGCGCACACCACACTTGTTGTTAATTGCGTCAGCCTTTCGACGACCTGGGCACTGCGGTGAGCTCCAAATCTAACCCTAGCTCTTAGATTTACATCCAATGCTATAGATTAGATCACTTAAATCGAAACGCTATGTTTAGAACTTGGCCATAAGATCTATATCTAGTGGCCATGTTTTAATTTTATTCTGAATCGGTATCAACCAATCATGAGCCGCCACAAGTCCTATAAATCGGATTAAATTTGTTTAAATAAGAATTTGGCAAATTTGCACAGAAGCCCCCAAAACATCATAACTAATTATTAGAAGTCGAAATTGATTGATTGTTAATTGCAAAATGATCCTTACAGAACAGGCCTTTTGTAGAAAATATAGAACCACAAATCTGAATATTTAAATTTAAATTTAAACATAACATTTTAAATCTTGAAATGGGCTTAACCTACAAACTATAAGTACAAATTAAATGATTCTTTTTACAAAATGACACTACTAAAATATAGTTTTCTCCTTAGCCATTGTTTTTAAAAATAAAATAATTTAAATTTGAATCTAAATGAAACTCAACAGAAGCTTTAATCAAAGTAAATTCAAACTAAATTAGGTCATGAAATTGAAATAATGTTTAAATGGAATAAATTAAGTTGTAACATAGTTCTGAAACTTAAGATGAACATTCAGTGAAAATTTGAACTAATTACTTAAAGAAAAAATCATACTTAAATTGAAATCAACTGAAACCTAGTTTGACTATAGCAATGTAACCATAGGTTCAATTTGAACAGAACCTTCAAAAATATAATAAATCAATTTGAACCTTAGTGAATAATTTTGGAACTTTATTTGACTTTAGAAATTCAAACATAAAATTATTTCATTTAAAAAAATTAAATCGAACTTAAAATCATTTACTTAATCTAAATCAAATGAAAACTTTCACAAATGAAATCATAGATCAATATTAGTTAGTTATGAAATCTTTTGGACTTGAAACCAATTTTATATGTTCAGACTTAATATGAATTCAAATTCAAACTCTTATTTCAAACTCAATTTAGTTTAAAATTTAGATTAGATAAAATCTAATTCATATTCAAATTGAATTAAAGACAAACCCGGATGATAAAGTTAATTGAATTATTTCAAGCAACTGGAACTTAGTTCAAATTATTTGAAACCAATTGAAATTAAAACCCATGCTAAGTTTAACTCAACTTGAATCTAAACAAGCAGAAGCCTAATTCAAATTCAGTTAAGTTAAGACTCAACCTATAATGATGCACTTTAATTGAACTCAAGTGGTACACATGTTGTGTCATGACATCCAAGTGACTTCACCCAAACCCTACTCAACAAAAATACTCTGTGCTTGAGTGTTTGCTTCTTAATTACGTTCATGCAAGTACTCCCTTTGCATGAATTATGTTCTTGTGATTGCTATGCTGTTGTTTCAATGTTATATAGTGTAATCCTTGTGACTGTGAGGAGTGCATGAGTGATAACAAAAACCAAGGAAAGTTTCACTTTGACCATGTATGCCTAGGATTTTCCATGCATTGTAGAAATGCCATGATATGTGTGTCAGTTTAGGATTGCTAAATTCTACATCAACCCAGTAGTTGAAAACTTAGGTATTTTACCTTATTCCTTGTAACCACCGTGTAGTATTGCTTTGATGCTATTGCGAGGATTGGGAATCAACATTTTATTTTCAAAGTTTACAACCATATGATTGACTACTTAATAACAACTTAATTAATGAATAATCTCGGTGGTACTTTGGTATTGCTTTCGTGGGAAACTGGAGGTCACTGCCGCAAGCTCATAACAGGCTCATGTCTATGGTTTACCTATAGGAGGATCTCACAAGTGGGTTAATTCCTAGGTTCAAAGGGATCATACGAGTTCAAAGTTAAGTAGCTTCCATGTGTAACTGTTGACGGTGTCATGGATTAGGGGGTGCTGATACGTCTCCAACGTATCTATAATTTATGAAGTATTCATGCCATGTCTACAACAATTTTATATGGTTTTGGTATGATTTGAATGGAACTAACCCGGACTGATGTTTTTTTAGCAAAACTTCCGTGGTGTTGTTTTTTGTGAAGAAATAAAAGTTTTCCAAATGCAGCGAAACTTTTTGACATTTTTTTGGAATAAAAGAGACACTAGAAGCTTCATGGGAGGACCAGAAGAGCCACGACGAGCCCACATACCACCAGGACGCGCCTAGGGGGGTCAGCTCGCCTTGCTGGCCTATGGGCTCCCTGCGGCACCTCTTGACGTGAGACCGACGCCAAAAATTCATATAAATACAGAAACCCCCAGAAATAACCCTAGAATTTTGAATTCGCCACCACAGCCTATGTACCTCCACGTTCTCATCTACAGCCCTTTTGTGGCACCCTACCAGAGGGGGAAATCATCACCGGAGGCCATGTTCACTATCTTGGCGGTCGATCTCCATGATGAGGAGGGAGTAGTGCACCCTCGGGGCTAAGGGTATGTGCTAGTAGCTATGTGTTTGATCTCTCTCTCTCTCGTGTTCCTTATTTGGCACGATCTTGATGTACCGCGAACTTAATTAATATAGTTGGTCATATGGTGTTTTTCCCTCTCTATCTTGTTGTGATGAATTGAGTTTTTACCTTTGAGGTTTCACTATTACTAGATTGAATACTTGTTCAATTTTTGAACACTTGATGTATGTCTTGCATTTGAATACCCGTGGTGACAATGGGGTATTATATTGATTCACTTGATATATGTTTTGGCACTCAAATCGCAAATTCCGGAGGTGACATTGGGGTAATATATGCATAGGGGTTGATGCACGTTTTCGTCCTTCTTTCTCTGGTAGAAATCATGGGTGCTCTTTGATGTTCATTGTGTTTGATTAAATATTATGAATCTGAAGTTTTTTTATGCGTATCGTATAATTGACTCACAGATACTTGTGGTGACATTGGATTATATCTAGGTGACATTAGAGTTGGTTGATGCGTATCATATGGTGTTATTTTAGTACTAACTCGAGGGATGTTCGTGACACTTATAGGAATAGCTCGATAGATTGATCAGAAAGGATAACTTTGAGGTGGTTTCGTACCCTACAAAAAATTTCATCTTATGTTCTCTACTAGATAATAACTTTGGAGTGATTCTTTGTTGCATGTTGAGGGATTGTTATATGATTCAATTATGTTAGCACTGTTGAGAGATTGCACTAGTGAAAGTATGAACCCTAGGCCTTGTTTCCAAGCATTGCAATACCGTTTGTGCTTCGTTTAATCAGTCGCTACCTTGCCATTTTATATTTTCATATTACAAAAACCTATATCTACTATCCATAATACACTTGTATCACCATCTCTTCATCGAACTAGTGACCTATACAACTTACCATTGTATTTGGTGCATTGGGGAAACAAGAGATTTCTTGTATTTGATTGCAGGGTTGTTTGAAAGAGACCATCTTAATCCTATGCTTACCACTGATTGATAAACCTTAGGTCATCCACTTGAGGGAAAATTGCTACTGTCCTACAAAACTCTGAGCTTGGAGGCCCAACACGAGCCTACAAGAATAAGTTGTGTAGTAGACATCAGGTGCTGACCACGTCGGCTCCGTATAAGTGGGTTGGGCCGAGGACCCCTGAATGATCAACAAGTGGGCCAAGACTGCCATCCCCTTTGGCGTGCTCAAGATGGAATCCTCCGAAGACTTGGTGCATACTCCAAGATACATTTGACTCATCGACCTGTTTATCATTTGATGTAACTGGCCTCTTGTAAACCATAGGTACCCCCGGTCCCTATATAAGCCAAGGGTTTTTAGCTTGTAGGGTATAGCAACATACATTCAAATAAGATCTTGAGGTAGATCATCCTGCAGTTTGTACTCCAACATAATCAATACAATAGAAGTAATACATACGGTTTTACCTCTTCGAGAGGGCCCGGACCTAGTAAACATCATATTTCTCATTCGTCATGTTACCATCAAGCTAAGATCACCAGCTCGGGACCCCATACCCGAGATCCACCGGATTCAACCCAGACATTGGTGGCCCATATAGGTCCCGTTGTGTGGTTAGAACAGCCGGATGGCTCATATTCGGATCGATAATAGCACTGGTTGTGGGGAGAGCTTCCTAACCAGACAACTTTTTGTCTTTGGCAACGTCACGCTCTATGTCGATTCGACTGGCCACCTCGGCCAGATCGAGAACATTGCTCCAGTCCAGACCATCAGGTTTGGAAACATGGAGTATGCTGTGGATTCCTGCAGCAAGCATGCGTTCTCAGGCTGGGTGTCAGATAAGTCTGAGGATTCCATCAACGCCGACGCTGATGCGCCGGTCTCAAACAGGATCCCAGACAGGATCGCGGCATGAATCGCTCATCGGATCAGGCTTCATGCTTGGGTCCGAACACTTCCCCATCGGTTTAGACTTCGAGTTCGATTGATGAAATCCTCGACGAACTCAGCTAAGCCCGGTCCTTAGTGAATACATGGGCGAGGCCAATAAAGCGCTCCTAAATGAAATGTTAGACCGGATTCAGAGTCTCGCTATCTCAGATGGTCAGACCTTGGCCTATGATTACATCTGGGAAAAATGTGGAGAGGCTGGACTTTTCAACCCACCCTCCACCCGTCTAGTCGCTACCATTGAGGACTTAACCGATGTTCTAGCGTATGTATCTGATGAAGATGCCAACATGGATGAATATGTCAATGAGATGTCAGATACGGAATCACAGACTACTACTAACAATACCGACAAGTGGGCAACTGACACATCTCCAACGTATCGACTTCTCCAAACACTTTTGCTCTTATTTTGGACTCTAATTTGCATGATTTGAATGGGACTAACCCAGACTAACACTACTTTCAGCAGAACTACATAAATGTTTTTTTTGCGCTGAAATAAAAGTTCACGGAATTTGACGAAACTTGACGAAGAGTTTTTATTGAATATATAAAAATAGCGGTGCAAATATCTACTGGAGGGGGCGCGCATACCCCCAGGGCGCAGCGAAGTGCCTTGTGGGGCCCTCCGACCTCAGCCTGACCTAATTCTAACCCCATATATTTCATCTTCCCGAAAAAAATCAGAGAGATAGTTTCATCACATTTTACGATACGGAGCCGCCGCCACCTCCTATTCTTTGTTGGGTAGCCTGATCTGGAGTCCGTTCGGGGCTCTAAAGAGGGCAAATTATTGCCACCGTCATCAACAACCCTTCTTCATCGACAACCTCATGACGCTCACCACCAGACGTAGATGGAGATGGATGAGATTTGTCACGTAATCGAGTCAATTTGTTAGGGCTTGATCCCTAGTATGCACTATATCTTGAGATTGATGTGGGTATGAATTTGCTATGTTTAATGCTTGTCATTAGGGACCGAGTGTCATAATTTCATATTTGAACCTATTATGTTTTCATGAATATATTTGAGTTCTTGATCCTACCATCAAGTTATATGCACATGCTATTGTTCTGAACCGTAGAATCCAAGGTGACAATAAATGGATACTCTCCGGGGATGACTATAATTTGAGGAGTTCATGTATTTACAATGTGCTAGTGCTTTGTTTCGGTTCTCTATTAAAAGGAGCACCTTAATTACTGATACGTCTCCAACGTATCTATAATTTATGAAGTATTCATGCTGTTATCATTCTTGGATGTTTTACAACCATTTTATAAAAACTTTATATAATTTTTTGGGACTAACCTATTGACATAGTGCCCAGTGCCAGTTGTTGTTTTTGCTTGTTTTTTACATCGCAGGAAATCGATACCAAACGGAATCCAAATGCACCGAAACTTTTTGGAGATTTTTTTGGACCAAAAGACATCTAGTGGGCCAAAGAAGTGCCAAAGGGGAGCCCCGAGGGGGGCACAACCAACCAGGGCGCGCATGGGGGTCCAGGCATGCCCAGGTGGGTTATGCCCACCTCGGTGGCCTCCCGCACTGCCTCTTCGCCCTATAAATTGCCAAATATTCCAAAAACCCTCGAGGTAACCCTAGATCAGAAGTTCCACCGCAGCAAGCCTTTGTAGCCATGAAAAATCAATCTAGACCCCGTTCCGACACTCCACCGGAGGGGGGAATCATCACCGGTGGCCATCTTTATCATGCCGGCGGCCACCATGATGAGGAGGGAGTAGTCCACCCTCAAGGCTGACGGTTTGTATCAGTAGCTATGTGTTTAATCTCTCTCTCTTTCTCTCTCTCTCTCTCTCTCTCTCTCTCTCGTGTTCTTGAGATGGCACGATCTTGATGTATCGCGGGATTTGTTAATATAGTTCGATCATATGGTGTTTTCCCTCTCTATCTTGTTGTGATGAATTGAGTTTTCCCTTTGAGATTTCGTTTTATCGGATTGAATAATTTTATGGATTTGAGAACACCTTATGTATGTATTGCTATGAATACCCATGGTGACAATGGGGTATCATATTGATTCACTTGATATATGTTTTGGCACTCAACTCTTGGATTTCCAAGGTGACATTGGGGTAATCTATGCATAGGGGTTGATGCATGTTCTTGTCTTTGTTTCTTTGGTAGAAATCTTGGGGCACTCTTTGAGGTTCTTTGTGTTGGATTGAGTATTATGAATCTTAAATTGTTTGATGCATATCGCATAATCAACTCATGGAAATTCGCGGTGACATTGGAGTATCTAGGTGACATTAGAGTTGGTTGATGTGTATCATATGGTGTTACTTTAGTAGGAACTCTTGGTTAGATCGATCGGAAAGAATAGCTTGGTGTTAATTTAGTACGAACTCTAGGATAGATTCATCAGAAAAAATACCTTTGAGGTGGTTTCATACCCTACAAACAATTTCTTCTTATGTTCTCTGCTAGATAAGAACTTTGGAGTGATTCTTCATCGCACGTTGAGGGATGGTTATATGATCCAATTATGTTAGCATTGTTGAGAGATTGCACTAGAGAAAGTATGGACCCTAGCCCTCATTTTCAAACATTGCAATACCGTTTGTGCTCCATTTTATCAATTGCTACCTTGCTGTTTTTTATTATTCCTATTACAAAAATCAATATCTACTATCATTACTACACTTGTATCACCATCTCTTCACCAAACTAGTGCACCTAGACAATTACCATTGTATTTGGTGTGATGGGGAAACAAGAGACTTTTTATTATTTGGTTGCAGGGTTGTTTGAGAGAGACCATCTTCATCCTACACCTCCCACGGATGATAAACCTTAGGTCATCCACTTGAGGGAAAATTGCTACTGTCCTATAAAACTCTGCGCTTGGAGGCCCAACACGTGTCTACAAGAATAAAGTTGCGTAGTAGACATAAATTACCATTAGTTTTCCACTAGGACCCCGTTGCCGCGTGAGGGTAGGACAAAAGATGTCATGCAAGTTATTATTGCAAGCACGTATGACTATATACGAAATACATACCTACATATGATAGATGAATTGGAGCTATTGTGTATCGCTCTAGGTTGTGACTGTTACATGATGAATGTCATCCAAATATCCATTGCTACTCCATGGCTATGCTTTTCCCATAATATTGTCGTGCCTGAATCACTACTGCTACTATTGTTCCAATAATTACTACAAAACTGCTAGTTACTATTGCTACTATTACCACTGCTATCAAAACTATCATATTGTTGTGCTACTAATACTTTGCTGCAGGGAAGTAACTTCTCAGGTGTGGTTGAATTGACAACTCAACTGCTAATCGTTGGTGACGCGCCATTTTCCATCAACGCCAGCACTATTTTTTTCAAATAGTGCTGGCGTCAGCATAATTAGCATGTCAGCTTTACATGGTTAGTGCTGGCATTGCTTCTTTTTTTGAACACATCACGAATCTGTTATCCCATCTGTACTCATTGTTTTGAAGATAGTGGTGGCGTAGGATGTCTATGCACGCCGTAGTTAATTAATTAGTGCTGGTGTGCCAACTTATGTTACGTCAGAAATAAATTTTCCACTTTATCAAGTGTTTTAATATTTAATGATTATACTAGTCAAAAAATAATGAAAATTTTAAGCTATATTTTTTTCATCATTATTATTAGTCTTTTATCATTTTGGGACTGTTATTTCTTTACTACAAGTTCTTAATTTGAGTCTTTTATTGTGTTAAGTCTTTTATTAATCTTAGTATTTTTTATTTGGTCTCTTATTAGCTATGGCATTGCGTCTTAGGCCAACGCCAACACTAGCCCACGAGTCAACTCCCCACCTTAGTAAAAGACCTAGTCGCCGCCCTCTCATTTCACCCACTACGTGCACTCCTCCTCAACCAGCCGCCGCCACCACCTCCGGACCTCGCCGCCACGTCGCCGCTCCTCACCGCACCTTCGGCAGCAAGGTTTGATCCTCTCCTTCCCCTCCCATCGCATCTCCTTCCTCCACTCGCACCTCCCCTGTCTACAGACATGCCACACAGAATCCATGAGATACATGTATAAGTTGATTTAGGGGATTGCTTTGTGTAGAAATTTTAGTATCATGGATTCCTTTGTTTCATGTAGAATCCAAAGTTAGTTCCATGGATTAATTTGTGTAGAAATTTTATTAATCATATGATTGCTAGTGTGTAGAATCCGATTTTAATAGTGCATTGTGAGTAGAAACTTTTTGAGTGTCTAGAATATTAATGATACAAGTTCAACTTAATTTGGAAGAGTTTTGTAGGACAATATCAAATTTCCCTCAAGTGGATGACCTAAGGTTTATCAATCCGTGGGAGGTTAAGGATGTAGATGGTCTCTCTCAAACAACCCTGCAATCAAGTACAAAGAATCTCTTGTGTCCCCAACACATCCAATAAAATGGTAAATTTTATAGGTCCACTAGTTCGACGAAGAGATGGTGATACAAGTGTAGTATGGATAGTCGATATAGGTTTTTGTAATATAAAAAAGAACTAGGTACAAAGTAGCAAAGGTGAGCACAAACGGTATTGCAATGCTTGGAAACAACACCTAAGGTTCATACTTTCACTAGTGCAATATCTCAGTAGTGCTAATATAATTGAATCATATACCAATCCCTCAACGCGCGACAAAGAATCACTCCAAAGTTTCTCAGAGAACGTAGGACGAAAACATGTATCAACCTATGTGCCTTGATTACCCCAATGTCACCACAGGAATCCACAAGTTGGTTACTGCTACTTCTTGATCTTGCGTTGGTTCTTCCCTTGAAGAGGAAAGGGTGATGCAGTAAAGTAGAGTTAAGTATTTCCCTCAGTTTTGAGAACCAAGGTATCAATCCAGTAGGAGACAACACACAAGTCACCGAATACCTTCACAAACAAACACTAACTTGCACCCAACGCGATAAAGGGGTTGTCAATCCCTTCACGGTTATTTGCAAAGTGAGATAGATAAACGGTAAAGTAAATATTTTTGGTATTTTTGGTTTATGGAACGGAAAGTAAAAGAATGCAAAGGAAGTAAATAGGAAACTAAAATTGTAGATTAGAAACTTATATGATGGGAAATAGACCCGGGGGCCATAGGTTTCACTAGAGGCTTCTCTCAAAATAGAAAATATTACAGTGGGTGAACAAATTACTGCCGAGCAATTGATAGAAAAGCGCATAATTATGACGATATCTAAGGCAATGGTCATGAATATAGGCATCACATCTGTGTCAAGTAGACCGACTCCTGCCTGCATCTACTACTATTACTCCACACATCGACCGACTCCTGCCCGCATCTAGAGTATTAAGTTCATAAAAAACAGAGTAACACATTAAGTAAGATGACATGATGTATAGGAATAAACTCAAGCAATATGATTTAAACCCCATATTTTTATCCTCGATTGCAACAATGCAATATGTGCCTTGCTGCCCCTACTGTCACTGGGAAAGGACACCGCAAGATTGAACCCAAAGCTAAGCATTTGTCCCATTGCAAGAAAAACCAATATAGTTGGCCAAACCAAATCGATAGTTCGAAGAGACTTGCAAAGATATCAAATCATGCATATAAGAATTCAGAGGAGATTGAAACAATATTCATAGATAAGCTGATCATCAATCGACAATTCATTGGATCTTGGCAAACACACCGCAAAAAGTATTACATCGAATAGATCCAAGAACATCAAGGAGAACATGGTATTGAGAAACAAAGAGAGAGAAGAAGCCATATAGCTACTAGCTCTGGACCCGTAGGTCTGTGGTAAACTACTCACGCTTCATCGGAAGGGCAATGGTGTTGATCTAGAAGCCCTCCATGATCGAATCCCCCTCCGGCAGGACGCCGGAAAATGCCCCTAGATGGGATCTCATGGGTACAGAAGGTTGCGGCGGTGGAAAAGTATTTTCGTGGATGCCTCTGGTGGTTTGGGCATATAAGAGTATATATAGGTGAAAGAATTAGGTCAGGTGGTGCATGAGGGGCCCACAAGGGTGGGGGGCACGCTCTACCCCCCTGGGCGCGCCCTCCGTCCTTGTGGCCACCTCGTGGCTTCTCCGACTACATCTCCAAGTCTCCTGGTTTCGTTCTGGTCCAAGAAAAATCATCATGAAAGTTTTATTCCGTTTGGACTCCGGTTGGTATTCCTTTTCTGCAAAATTCTAAAACAGGGAAAAAACAGAAACTGACACTGGGCTCTAGGTTAATAGGTTAGTCCCAAAAATAATATAAAATAACATATTAATGCATATAAAACTGTTTTTTTGACTATATACTGCAAGGCAACAGCCTCACAGTCCTTTATTAATAACTAAAACAAAGCAGTATAGTTACAATTATACAAATTTACAGAAAAAAGAGAGAAAAGATACTTACAAGCAAAGAGGCTAAGAAATCTTAGCTATCCAAGACAGTAAACTATCTTTATATTTCCACCTAATCCTATGAGACAGAAGAGAAATGTCATGGATAAAGTTCCTTCTCCAAGCTCTAAAAGAAGGTTGCTCATTTCTGAAGATCTTCCCGTTCCTTTGTGTCCAAATATTCCAAGTAGCAGTGAAGACAACCTCAGTGAAGAAAGGATGACCGAAATCCCTCCTAACTGATTGAGCCATCTCATATGTGGTTTGGTTCGGTTGAACGGACCAAGAAATCCCAAGATAATTCCAAACCCTTTGGCTAAAATTGCAAGCAAAGAAAAGATGAGCCCGATCCTCATGCTGTGCAAGGTTGCATAGCACACATGTGTCATCCTGGATGATCCAATGACGACGTTGCATCATATCCCTAGTGTTCAAACGATCCATTAATAGAAGCCAGCCAAACACTTTGAACTTGAGCGTGCATGCACACTTCCAAATCCATTTAAAGATGGGGTCAACCACTAGGTGTGAGAAGCAAGAGTCATAGTATATCTTTGACATAAAAACACCAGACTTCGAAGGCCACTTCCAAATGTCTTTGCTCTCACCATCCAGATTGATCAAAGGAAGTAGGGCCTGGAGATGTGTTAATTCCGAGTAGGCCTCCTGTGACAGAGGCAAATGGAAATGATCCAAGACATCAGGCCGCTCCATAAACTCCTGGACAGTGATTGCATCATCAACTACAAATCAATGTAGCCTCGGGAAACAGTCGTGTAAAAGAACAACATGATTTCCCAGCTGCCAACGGTCGAGCCAAAAAAGCACCGTGTCCCCTACATGAACTTGTGGAACAACTAGCTTGCAGAAATTAGGGTATAAACGCATGACATCACGCCACCAAAAGGAGCCACAGTTCTGGGTGCTTTGAGGTGGTGACGATGCATAATAAGTGTCCCAAATTAATGATACCCAAGGCACATCCACTTTATTATATAACTTGAAGAGATGCTTTAGTAACAAAGCCTCATTTTGAATGCCCAAGTTAAGAACACCCAAACCGCCGAATTTCTTAGGGCGATAGACTAAATCCCAAGCCGCCAATGATTGACGCGGGTTATCCGTGTTGCCTATCCACATACATTGCCTCATGATTCGCTCTAACTGCTGCAAAAAGCCCTTGGGAAGAGATAAGGTACACAAGAAGTATATTGGCATGGAGCACAACACTGACTGTAGAAGTTGCAGTCGGCTTCCTTGATTTAGCAGGCATGAGGAAGCAGATAAGCGTCGCTCAACACGATCAACCAGAGGCAGCAGATCATAGATTGTAGGCCTAGAAGTTCCCATTGGCAAGCCTAAATACGTGAATGGCATTGACCCAACATCGCATCCGAGCAAAGAAGCCACCCTAGCACCTTCCGCATCAGTCATGTTTATTGGAATGAGTGAGGACTTACTAAAGTTTACACGTAGTCCTGTTGACGCCGCAAATGTGTCAAGCATCTCCTTGAAAGCAACAAGCTGATCATCGATCGCAGGCAGAACAATTAAAGTGTCGTCGGCATATTGTACAATCGGGTAGTCGCTGGAGTTGGTTGGGATTGGCAGTGAGAGGATGTTCCTGGAGCACATCTCGTTGACTACAGATTGCAATAAGTCAACCGCAATCACAAAGAGGAACGGTGAGAGAGGATCCCCTGACGCACGCCCGTTCCGCAAACAAAGTGATTGCCAGGCACGCCGTTGAGAAGCACAGAAGAAGATCCCGTAGACAATATGCTATTGATCCATCCAGTCCACCGGGAGTCAAAACCCTTGGTTTGTAAAATTATGAGAATAAGTTCATGGTCAATTGTGTCGAAGGCCTTCGTGAAATCCAGCTTAAGAAGGACGATGGGTCGCTTCGAAGCTTTGCATTGGTGTATATACTCAAAACACCAGGCCAGGCAATCTTGAATAGAACGACACCGAAGAAACCATATTGATTGCGGTGGATGCATCTTAGTATCACTTTCTGAAGGCGGTTAGCAAGCAGTTTAGTTAAAAACTTCAAGCACGTGTTGGTCAACGAGATGGGCCTAAAGTCTCCGACAACTTCAGGGCTCAGCTTTTTGGGTATTAGAGTAATTAATGAAGTATTAAGACATTCCAAATTGCATCTGCCCTCATAGAACTCCTTCACAAGTTGCATGAAATCCTCCTTTAGGATTGGCCAACACTTCTTTAAGAACAAACCAGAAAAACCATCGGGGCCAGGAGCACGATCCGGTGGCATGTTCTTAATGACAGATTCAACCTCGGAATCAGAGAAAGGCTGGGATAAATTCTCAAGGCCATCAACACGCGCAATTAAGGTGTCCAAATCAAAACCCATGCGGATTCCTTTTGCGTTGCCCATTCTCTGATTCAAATCAGACCAAAACATGCCAGCTAGTTGTTGATGATCCAAGACCACATTACCTTCTGCATTCTTAATTGAAGAAATTGTGTTTCTCCGAAACCTTTCGGTGGCCATGGCATGGAAATTTTTTGAATTTTCCTCACCAACTTTAATGCTGCGTATAGTACAACGTTGCTTCCAATATACAAATTGCCAATGTAAGATATCCTCCAGATGCAATTTCACAACTTGCCTGAAATTAAACTCCGGCCTAGTCAAAGGCCTAATCTCCTCCAGTCCATCAAAGTAAAGAATCACTTTGTTGCAGTTATAAATGAGCGCCTTAACTGTGGACAGATTGAGGTGCCATTGCTTGAGGGCATATCGAAGAGCCTTGAATTTAGGGGAAATAGTTAAGGCAGCCGAGGATCTGGCCACAGACTTGTTCCAAACTTGGGCAAGACAATCGTAAAAGCCAGGCAACTCAATCCAATAATTTTCAAAGCGAAAGACTTTAGCCTTAGGAATAGCAGTAGCAATCGAGACCATGCACGGGACATGATCAGAGGCCGTGCGTGCAAGTGGCAGTACTAGCGTGTTGGGATGATCCGAAGTCCATGCAACTGAAGTAAAAAACCAGTCAATCTGTTCAAGTAAAGGTTCAGATTGTATATTGGACCAAGTGAATTGCCGTCCCTTAATTGTTAGCTCAACAAGACCCAAGTGGCCAATCACTTCATTAAACAGAAAGATATCGCTGACATTACCCCCAGGTAGGTTACGATTTTCCAACGACCGCATAAAATTGAAATCGCCCAAAAGCAGCCAATTATCATCACAATTGATGTCAAGATTGTATAACCATTGCACAAAATCATCGCGGGCAGGACCCTGGCAAGGGCCGTAAACTGACACAAGGGTCCAAACTTCAGAAGTATGCTTAGAGCGGAATTCCAGAATAATGCCATACTGTCGTGCCTCAATTAATTTACCCTCAAAGAAAGAGGAGTTCCAAATGATGACCATGCCAGCCGAGGCACCCACCAAAGGCACATACGAAAAATTGTCAAAACGTCGTGGACAAAACTTCCTAATAAACCTGTGATCAATATGCATGCACTTCGTTTCTTGGAGACAGACCACAGAGCAGCCACTTTCATCAATCTTTTGTTTAACCGCTAATTGCCGTGCTTCAGAATTAAGACCACGCACGTTCCAACATAAAACCTTCCAGTCTTTAAACCCGGACTGATTCATTACAAACCATAATAGAAAGCAACGAAGGTAGATCACGCAATGACCTACACTAACCAACTAAGCATAGCCATGGGAGAGAGAACCCAAAATGAAAACATAAATAAAGATAGATGATGTTTAAAGCGGTACGCCATGGACCATAAAGCTGTCCGATGCAACTAATCATCAGAACTTTTGTTGCTGGAGGAGGTAGAAGGGTCAGCCTCAAGCTTATCCTTGGAGATCTTCTCAGGAGAAATGCGCAGACGTGCCCCGATACGCTGAAGATCAGTAATATGCGTTGGTGGAGGCACTGTCGGGTTCCCCTCCGGCTGTGAAGAGGTGGTTCGCCGCCTCTTGAAAGTACGTTGGGTCTTGATCTGCTAGGAGCCTCTGCTTGGGGATCTGTGATAGCCATCACATAGCACACTTAGACGTGCACTGCGGCGTACTTCTGTATCTACCAAGATTTTAGCAGATCTTGGTTTCCGACCACGCTTGGTGGTCACCTCAGGGACAGCAGAGAACTCAAAGGACCTGGTGACAGGATCAGAGCGATCATCAAAGCAAAGAGCCCTTGCAACTAGTCTCCTAACTAGAGAAGTCTGGCGTGGAAGGCTGTAAGAGGATTCCGGCGGAGGCTGTAGAGAGAAGCTGACATCTGCTCCATTGTAACAAATATCCCATGAGCACTTAGTCAGCAGCAGGGACCCAAATGTAGTCTTGAACACAAACTGTGGGATTTCAGCAGTGAAAATAGCCGGCAAGAACTTCTGGAAAGTGCGTTGCCATTGCATAACAGGTTGCAGAACAGGGCCAAATACAATGAGAACTTGCCCAATATGAAGAGGAGGCTGCATAGGGGCCGCTGGTTGCTGCAAGATCGCCATATCATCAACTGGTTGAGCATTAACAAAATCATCCGAAACTTGCAGAATGATAGATTCCTGCGACTGGTTCGCCTCAACATGATTTTCATCCACAAGCTCCTGCTGCTCATGCAGATCATCATGTGGAGCCTCCTGGTGATGTGGTTCATGATCGTGAGCCGGTGGTGGTAATTCATCCCAACCAATTTCAGGAAATTCCGGCATAACCCAGTTATGGTTCTGAAATTGCAGATGCCCAGGGAGTGGGTGAGGGTTCCCATCGAAGGGCATCGGATCCTCATCAGGTGGCAAGATATCAGTAAAGTCTACGGAGAATATGTATATCGGGGCAGACCAAGAAATGCGCGAACCCCCAAAGTCAGCAAACTCTTGGTAGACCACATCACGCGGCACTAAGGTATTTGCCGGAAAAGAAACGTACGCCAATGTACGAACAAGCAGAGGATCATCCTGGTGCCAGTGATGGAAACGGCCAAAAGTGCTGATTGCATCTACAATATACTGTGTGCGCCTATAATCCAGGGGTATTCCAACAATCATAACCCATCCCCGACGAAAACCCTGAATAGCTCTGAATTTAATACCCTCATCATGTGGCACAAAGCGAACAAATCTATCATTGTCAAGTTGGAACGGAGGATGATCTACTAGAGACTCCTAGCAACCGGACTACGGAAACGCAAGAGTCCAACTCCTTGAATCCAAGGCTGAGCATCAAGAGCAGCGCGGCCAAGATTGTTGACAACAAAATCACTGACCATGTTTCTGAAGATGGGAAATTCTTCAAGCAGGGGAGCAGGCTCGATGATGGCAATGGTGTATTCTTCATGGTGACGATCAGGAGCCACTGCTGGAGAGTTGAAGGTGCGCGGATGACGCCGCGAACCACCGTCGATGATCTCGAAACCCAGCGGGACGAAAGGCGTGGGGTCGAGGGCGAAGCTGGCCATTGCTGGATGCGATGAAGGAGCTGATGGCGGGGTAGGATCCGCGGTGGATATAAAACTGTTGACACACGAACACGTCACGTGTACCCTCGACGCCGGGGGTGATGCACCGCAGCTCACGTCGAAGGAGACCCGACCGACAGCGCGATACGCAAGACAGTCGACGGGCGCTTTTGCAGACCCGAAAACCCCACACCCCCGGGAGGGACCCCGTCTGGGAGTGCGGCGGTGATGGGCTGCCCTAGGTCGATTCGCTCGCCCCTAGAGCCTCGGGATTCGCAGCTCTCAAACACGAAGAACAGCGAAGAACGAGAGAGAAAAAACGGTGGAGAGATAAAACATAGAAGAAAAAGTAGTATATTGATTTGTTCGATTGTGTGTTGTTCAATCGGCCATCACCCCCAATATATATAAGAGGCGGCTGGACTTCCCATACAAGTAAAGGATTCATCTAGGCTTTCCTTTCAAGAAATTACATCAATTCATGTCCTAGAGTCCTAGTTCTATTCCAACTTGGATTCAGTCTGAATCTAGCCCAACTTCTGTCTGTCTCCTTGTACGGGCCGCCGAGCTTGCATATGATCTCCGATCAAGACGGCCCAAGTATAAAACTTGTGCGCCTCGACGATACGAACAACCCTCATGTTGATCACTTTTTCAAATAAGGCCATCTTGAATACTTTTCGAGGTCATCTTTACCTTCCTGTCGGACTCAGTCTTGCAGTAGACTGGATTATCCGAGTCTCGTAGTGAATTTGCAGGCCATATACTATCTCTGATGATGATGACTCCAAAACCAAAGTTTACCATCTTCATGATACGCACAACTTCTGTATTGAACACTTCTTCATCCGATGTCATCTTGATAAACTTTTGGGCACATGTTCAGTTTCACTCGGATTCGAGCTCATCCACTCGGATTTTAGAGACTTTCGCTCGGATCGTCCGACTGGACTTTTTCACTCGGAAGACAATCTTTCACTCGGATGACTATATTTCCACTCGGATGACTATATTTCTACTCGGAAGGTAATATCTTACTCGATCGGCAAGTTTTTGTTCCGATGGCAATCTTTTCACTCGGAATATTTTCACCTGGAGGACAATTTCACTCGGATGACCATATTTCCACTCGGATGACTATATTTCCACTTGGAAGACAATATCTTACTTGATCGGCAAGTTTTCGTTCCGATGGTAATCTTTTCACTCGGAATATTTTCACCTGGAGGAAAATTTCACTCGGATGACCATATTTGACTCGGATAATAATAACTTCATCCGGTCAGCAAACTTTTACTCGACCGGTAAATTTTCACTCGGATGGTAAACTTTTTCACTCGAATTTCCGACTGAAAACACAGCCTGACCTTGTCTTGTCTCTCCAAGCCTCATACGACTTCGGATGGAGATGAATTATATATGAAAATCGATCGGCTCGACAAGACGAAACGTTTCTGTGTTGAAGGTTTTTCGATTCAAGGCCGTCTTGAGGGCCGAATTGCTCACGCATTGCATCAGACACTCATCAACATGTGTCTGGTGTCAAGCGTAATATTTCAGATTAAGATGATTTATATATGAAAATCAATTGCCTCGACGAGACGAAGACAATTCCTTTAGAGTGCTCCTTCATCTGAGGTCATAATAAGGGCGTAATCGGCCGAAAAGCACCCAGAACACTAAATTTTGTCACTCGGAGTACAGCTTCGGCCACTGAGATGAGGTCGAATGGAGATAGCCTGAACATCAAAGTTGTTCCACTCGACGATGTGAAACTTTCTCATGCTAAAAACCCTTTCACTCTGTATCTTGCCAAAATCAGGTGTCAACACATGCCCCCCTGTTTTTCGGCAAAGCTTGCACGCCGAAAAATAATATGCATAGTGTTCATTCTAAGGACGATGTCAACACTCCATCGGCCATTTATTTTTCTCACGGCGATAATTATGTATCGGCCATGTTTGTGCTAAGGGCGATAATCGTATATCGGCCATTTCCTACTTAGGCTTCCTGCCACACACTTGGGTGGTACTTCTTCAAATATTTGCCATTGAGAGCTCGAGGTAACAATGCCCCTTGTATTGATTCCACCAAATATGAATTTCTGGGAACAACTCTTGTAATCCTAAAAGGACCTTCCCAACTTGGAGACCACTTCCCGAATTTTCTATCTCTTGAACCAATCGGTAGAATCACTTTCCAGACGAGATCACCAACTTGAAAATTCTTCAACTTAACTTTCTTATTGTAAGCTCTTGCAACCCTCAACTTGTCTCTCTCTATGGACTTCAAAGCAACCAAACATTTATCGGAAACCTCATCAATATTGTCCATCATCAAGTTATAAAAGTCTACTGCCGATAAATCATTTTATTTGGCTATTCTCAAAGCATTCAAATTTACTTCCACTGGTAAAACGGCCTCTTGACCATATACTAGCTCATATGGGGTCACCTTCGTAGCACCATGCCTCAAAATTCTATGTGCCCACAAAGCTTCAGATAACAACTCATGCCATCTCCTTGGATTATCTTCAATCTTCTTCTTGATGAGTTTGATTAAAATTTTATTGCTAGACTTAGCTTTTCCATTAGCTTGGGAATAATATGGAGAGGAATTGAGCAACTTTATGTTATAAGATTCGGCAAACTCTCTGACTTGGTGTGACATGAAAGATGAACCTTGATCTGTTGTTAACGTTTGAGGAATACCGAATCTATGAATAATGTGCTCAGTTATGAATTGAATTACCTCTGTATGTGTCATGTTCTTGAGAGGTACTGCTTCATACCATTTAGTGAAATAATCAGTTGCCACCAATACGAACCGATGCACCTTTGAGGAAGATGGATGAATTTGCCCAATAAAGTCTAAACCCCATCTTCTGAAGGGCCACGGCTTGATAATAGGATGCAACATAGCAGCAGGAGCCAATTGAATATCACCAAATTTTTGACAAGCTTCACACCCTTTATAATATCTGAAGCAGTCATTAATCATAGTCGGCCAATAAAACCCAGCACGTCGCAATAACCATTTCATCTTGGGAGCCGACTGGTGAGTGCCACAAATGCCTTCATGTACCTCTCCCATAGCAATTCTTGCCTGGTCATCATCCAAACACTTTAGAAGAACATCATCGACTGTTCGGCGATAAAGACCATCATCTCTCATTGTATACTTGAAAGCCATACGCCGAACAGCCCTGTCCACCCTTTCACTCGGATTGCACAAGTAATCAACAATGGGCTTCCTCCAGTCGGGATTGTCACCTGCACTAGATTTTTTGTTAATGACCGAATCAGTGGGTTCTGGTTCGGCCTCTTCTATACTAGTAATACAAGACATCGGACTTTATGAAACATGCCATGATCAACATGGTATCCAGATGCTTGCTGTGCCAACTCATTTGCTTTCCAGTTGTCATGTCTAGATATATGTGCAATGCTAAAACAATCCAAAGTAGAGATTATATCTAGACATTTATCAAGATAAACATTAAGTGATTCGTCCAAACACTGAAACACTTTGGATATTTTCCGCACCACTAGTAACGAATCACCATAAGCCTCAATATGTGTAACACCTATAGCAAGTAACATCTCCAGGCCGAATAACAATGCTTCATATTCGGCTTGATTGTTTGTGCAAAAATATTCTAAGCGGCATGAGGCTTCAAAAACAGCACCATGAGGAGATATATAAACAATACCAACACCTTGGCCATTGCTACAAACTGAACCATCAAAGTATAATCTCCATGGTACTAATTAAACAAGGTTCATATCAACATCATGCTTGTCATTAATCCGATGTTCAACAATGAAATTAGCAACAATTTGGCCTTTCATGGATTTTAGAGATTCATAAGCCAAATCATATTCAATCAAAGCATAAGCCCACTTGCCAATTCTACCACTAAGAATTGGCCTATGCAACATGTATTTAATGACATCGGTTTGACAAGCTACTACACAAGCACTCGGCCCTAAATAATGTATCAGTTTTGTGCAAGCATAATATAAGCATAGACATAATTTGTCAATAAATGTATACCTTGTCTCTGCGTCTAATAAGCGGTGGCTCAAATAAGTGATGGCATGCTCTTTTCCTTCGGTCTCTTGAGTTAGGACAGCACCAATAACTCCTTCCTCTGCTGCAATGTAAAGTCTGAAGGGTTCCCTATGCTTGGGTGCTTTCATCACGGGAGGAGTGCACAAATAATTCTTGATCATATCAAATGCTTCTTGCTGTTTTGCCCCCCAAGTGAAATCATCATCATTCTTTAACCGAAGGATAGGAGTAAATGCATCAACTTTCCCTGATAGGTTAGCTATGAACCTTCTCAAATAATTGACCTTGCCAAGGAACTTTTGCATATCTCTCTTGCATGTTGGAGCCTCCACTTTATGTATGGCCTCTATCTTTTTGGGATCAATCTCTATGCCATCTTTATGAATAATGAAACCCAAAAACTTGCCAGCTGATACGCCGAATGCACACTTTAAAGGATTCATCTTCAGTCCATACTTTTTCATTCTTTTGAAGGCTAAACGTAAATCGGCCAAGTGAGATTCAAAAGCATCCGATTTGACAAAAATATCATCAATATAAACTTCAAGTATGACACCGAGTAAATCATGAAAAATTAAATTCATAGCCCTTTGATACGTGGCTCCAGCAGTTTTTAATCCGAATGTCATCACTGTCCACTCGAATAAACCAAGGAAACCAGGACATCAGAAAGCCGTTTTGTACATGTCCTCTTCGGCCATTAAAATTTGATTGTATCCGGCATTACCATCTAGAAACCTAATAACCTTATGTCCGGAAGTATCATTAATAAGCATATCGGCTATTGGCATAGGATACTCATCTTTGGGTGTAGCCCTATTCAAATCTTTGAAATCAATGCACACCCTCAACTTGCCGGATCCTTTCTTCTCCACTGGGACAATGTTAGAAATCCACTCGGCATACCTGCAAGGTCGAATGAAATTAGCTTCAAGCAGTCGACCGATCTCTTCCTTGATCCGGTCATATGTTTTCGGATTAAATTTTCTGGCCGACTGTTTATAAGGTCTAAAACCGGCCTTTATAGGCAACTGATGCTCCACTAGCTCTCGGCTTAACCCTGGCATCTCATGATATTCCCATGCAAAGCAACAAACATATTCTTTCAATAGCTCGATTAACTTAGCCTTACAATCGGCTTTCAAATTTTTGTTTATAAATGTCGGTCGAGTGACTGAACCATCTCCAATATCTACCTCTTCTAACGGATCGGCTGATGTAAAACCTTGTCCAAGTTTATCCATGTCATCCAACTCCTCGATAGACTCATACACATCGTTCTCACTGGACCGATACTTTACAAGACGTTTTTGTAACCACTCGGAATTAGGATCCATTTAAACATATCATACCTTGGAGCCGATTGCATTCAGTCAGCTTTAAAGAGACGGGCACAAAACCATTCTTGGTCGCGCTGAGAAAATCAAATTCTGATAAGTCACGTCCCGTCAAGCAAGTAGCATTGGGATGTTGCCAATCCACCGATGCATCGGCCAAAGCAACACAGGCCGAGTTATTCGCATGAATGACTTCCACTTCATCATCAACCCACAGAATCAAAAACTGGTGCATAGTGGATGGCACGCACTGGTTTGCATGAACCCAATCACGGCCTAGTATAACGTTGTAGTTACCTTGCACCTCAGCGACAAAGAATGCAGTAGCCAAAGTTTTGCTTCTGACTGTAAGCTCCACATACATTACACCTTTGGCTTCAGTTTTCTCTTTGCCTTCAAACCCGTTGAGCACCATATTGGTCTTGATCAATTCTTCATGAGGCAAACCCAATTTCTTGAAGACCGAATAGGGCATAAGATTTACCACAGCACCTCCATCAACAAGCATCCGAGTGAGCGGCGACCCATTGATATGACCTCTGAGATATAACGGTTTCAGATGCGTTACTGGTTCTTTTGGCTTCTCGAATATTGTGTTTTTAGGGCCAAAATCCAGCTGAGCCACTTCCCCTTCCTCATCTATAGCACGAAACTCAGCAGGTAAGTAATACACCATATTGATATCCATACCTTCATGAACCGGCGTAGACTCATAGTCCAACATATCAGCCTCCTCCCCGAGTGCATCCACCGATTCTGAAATTTGTCCGAGTGAAGAGGAAGCAATAGGTAACATAGATGATGCAATGATTGTGTCGTCCTCTTTTGGTAATGTAGGTGCTGCTGTGATAGGTGTAGAAGCCACTGCATCTTGTATTTGTTTGGGCCTCCACACTTGTTTTGTAGGTACCATAGGCCGAGTGTCATTGAACAACTTATCCCTTTGCTTCTCGGCCTCTTGTTCTGCCATCTCTTGACTCCTTAACCTCTGTAGTTTCCTTTTTTGTGTTTTTGTTAGCCCTGGAGGACACCACTTTGGCTGTGTGTATTTAGGATCTCTCGTTTTTACTTGGCTGGTGCTTGATTCATGGTTATTAGCCGAGTGCTTTGGCGCAATAGCAAGTATCAGCTCAGTCGGATTGCTATGCACAATCGGCTGCTGTATGGCAAATGTTTCAGTGCCCAACATAAGTGAGTCGGCATCCATTTTCTCCTTGCCTTTTCCTGACTCAACTGCTGCAACACTTGGTGATTTAACACGCCATTCTTTTCGACTTTCCAGATGCATGAAATGTCCACTCGGGCGCACCTTTTTACTCTGATGGAATCCACTTGGATGGATGTCACTCGGATGGAATTCACTTGGATGGAATCTACTTGGCCACATTTTTTCACTCGGATAGCTTCCACCTGGGTGCATTCTTACACTCGGATAATTTCCATCCGGTCGCATGTTTTGACCAGTCGACCGATAGTTACCGATGTTCAGTCAGCCATTATCTGAGTATTCAAGTCGGTCCCAAACAGTTTGCCTCTGCTCTTCTGGAAATAACGCCTTTGGTCCATTCGGTTTCATATACTGACTGAACATATCATCTGATGGTGACCTTGGTCGCTTCAAGTATGATGGCCGGTTAGAGCTGGAACCAGCCGACTGATTGGCATATTTGGACAGCAACATATCAAAAGTTGGTTTGATCCGCTTGCGCTGCACTTTAACTTCATTCCTTTTCCACTTGCCAACTTCTGGACTCTTGGGCTTGACAAATCTCACACGAGCATTTTCTTGCACTTGTAGTTGCCCCCCGAGTGTAGGATTCTTGATGGTGATTTTGATCACTTCCTTGCCATCGGGCTGCTTACCAAGCACAACCTGTCTCCCCAAGACCTTGTTGTCCTCCTTGTCTTTCCTGGGCTCACCAACCATGACATTAGCTTTATTAGCAGATTCGGCTACCTCCGGCCGAATGAGTAGCTTCTTCCCTTCCAAATCCATGGTATTCATTGGAAAAGGCTGTTTATCAACTTGCATCTCAGAAAAGTTCAATCGTCCGTCATTAATGGCCGATTGTATCTGTTGTCGAAAAACATTGCAATCGTTAGTAGCATGAGAAAAAGAATTATGATACTTGCAATAAGCATGCCGTTTTAGCTCTTCAAACGGTGGTAAAGTAGGAGATATTCTAATAATTTTAGCCTGCAGCAAAGCATCAAATATTCTATCACACTTAGCAATGTTAAAAGTAAATGGTTTGGCCATAGATGGCCAAACAAATTCAGTAGAAAAAACATCACCCTCGTCGTCCGAGTGATCACTATGATATTCCACCATATTCATCTTTGGACGATCGGCTTTGTATCTATGCACTTCTTTGAGGTCTTTGCTTCGGCTTTCCTGAGCCAAAGCCCTTTGTAAGACTTGGTTAATATTTAAGAACTCATAGCCTTCTAGCTTTTCTCTAATGGGAGTTCTCAAACCACTCAGCACTAGGTCCGCCAAGTCCCTCTCGGTTATCACCAAACTAAAACACCGGTTTTTTGTTTCTCTGAATCTCTTGACATAATCGGAGACCGATTCATCATGCTTCTGTTTAACCGATGTTAGATGTGACAACTTGAGTTCATTGTCGCCGCTATAAAAGTGATCATGAAACTTCTGCTCTAGCTGCGACCAAACCCGAATGGAGCCATGGGGTAAAGAAGAAAACCATGAAAATGCGGTACCAGTTAATGATAAAGGAAATAAACGCACTTTCAATTCATTCAATGAGCCTGCCTCACCCAATTGTGCTAAATATTGACTAACATGCTCCCATGTGGTTTTTGTGCCTTCTCCATTAAATTTAACAAAATCTGGAATTTTATATCCTGGAGGGCACTGGATGGCATCAAAGTACTCGGGGTACGGCTTTTGGTAAATCCGATTCCGAGGTAACTCAACTCCAAAATTCTCTCGAAGCATCTTAGCCATCTCCTCTCTAAGATTAGCTAGACCATGATCCATGGTGGACGATGAAGCTTGTGGCAGTGGCATAGGAGGAGTAGGGTTACTAGTTGTAGGTAGGAATTGTGGCATGTATGTTGACCCATAATTTGGTAGTGGTCGAGTGGTTGTAGCTGTAGGTAGGGTTTGGTTCGGCGTTGCCACCGAACTTGGCATGCTCATAGTAGGGTTGATGGGTGCAGTCACAATCTGATTTGTTTGGGTAGGATAATAAGCCATCGGCACGGGAGGCGCCGATGCAATAGGTAAAGCCAGATTAGGGTTTTGCACACTAGCAGCTACACCATCATTACCACTAGACGATTGAGATATATTCTTCTGAGCATTAGTATTTTCTATGAAAGTTTGATAGACTAGAATGTTACCATCAGCAATACGACTTTCAATCTCAGCCCACTGCTCAGGAGAAAAGGCAGTACTTACAGAGGGTTTAACCTGCTCGGCTTGAAGAGGAGGGAACTTGATTTCTTCAATCGGAGTGATGTTGCCTTGGCGATCCTTCTTGAACTTTGCAAGGAACTCCTGCAAGTCCTTCTCCTCGCGCGCCTTCTTGTACTCCTCATAGACTTGGCGATGATCGGCCGATATCTCATCAAGACTAGGCTAAATGATGTTATCGGCGTCTACCTCAGATGGCTTGGGAAGATCGGACATGGTGGATGATGATGATTGATCTTCGTTCCCCAGCGGAGTCGCCAGAAAGTGTGTTGACACACGAACACGTCACGTGTACCCTCGACGCCAGGGGTGATGCACCGCAACTCACGTCGAAGGAGACCCGACCGACAGCGCGATACGCAAGACAGTCGACGGGCGCTTTTGTAGACCCGAAAACCCCACACCCCCGGGAGGGACCCCGTCAGGGAGTGCGGCGGCTATGGGCTGCCCTAGGTCGATTCGCTCGCCCCTAGAGCCTCAGGATTCGCAGCTCTCAAACACGAAGAACAACGATGAATGAGAGAGAAAAAACGGTGGAGAGATAAAACGTAGATGAAAAAGTAGTATATTGATTTGTTCGATTGTGTGTTGTTCAATCGGCCATCACCTCCAATATATATAAGAGGCGGCTGGACTTCCCGTACAAGTAAAGGATTCATCTAGGCTTTCCTTACAAGAAATTACATCAATTCACGTCCTAGAGTCCTAGTTCTATTCCAACTCGGATTCAGTCTGAATCTGGCCCAACTTCTGTATTTCTCCTTGTGCGGGCCGCCGAGCTTGCATATGATCTCCGATCAAGACGGCCCAAATATCAAACTTGTGCGCCTCGACGATACGAACAACCCTCATGTTGATCACTTTTTCAAATAAGGCCATCTTGAATACTTTTCGAGGTCATCTTTACCTTCCAGTCGGACTCGGTCTTGCAGTAGACTGGATTATCCGAGTCTCGTAGTGAATTTGCAGGCCATATACTGTCTCTGATGATGATGACTCCAAAACCAAAGTTTACCGTCATGATGATACGCACAACTTCTGTATCGAACACTTCTTCATCCGATGTCATCATGATAAACTTTCGGGCACATGTTCAGTTTCACTCGGATTCGAGCTCATCCACTCGGATATTAGAGACTTTCGCTCGGATCGTCCAACTGGACTTTTTCACTCGGAAGACAATCTTTCACTCGGATGACTATATTTCCACTCGGATGACTATATTTCTACTCGGAAGGCAATATCTTACTCGTTCGGCAAGTTTTCGTTCCGACGGCAGTCTTTTCACTCGGAATATTTTCACCTGGAGGACAATTTCACTCGGATGACCATATTTCCACTCGGATGACTATATTTCCACTTGGAAGACAATATCTTACTTGATCGGCAAGTTTTCGTTCCGATGGTAATCTTTTCACTCGGAATATTTTCACCTCGAGGAAAATTTCACTCGGATGACTATATTTGACTCGGATAATAATAAGTTTATCCAGTCAGCAAACTTTCACTCGATCGGTAAATTTTCACTCGGATGGTAAACTTTTTCACTCGGATTTCCGACTGAAAACACAGCCTGATCTTGTCTTGTCTCTCCAAGCCTCATACGACTTCGGATTGAGACGAATTATATATGAAAATCGATCGGCTCGACGAGGCGAAACTTTTCTTTGTTGAAGGTTTTTCGATTCAAGGCCGGCTTGAGGGCCGAATTGCTCACGCATTGCATCATACACTCATCAACATGTGTCTGGTGTCAAGCGTAATATTTCGGATTAAGATGATTTATATATGAAAATCAATTGCCTCGACGAGATGAAGACAATTCCTTTAGAGTGCTCCTTCATCTGAGGTCATAATGAGGGCGTAATCGGCCGAAAAGCACCCAGAACACTAAATTTTGTCACTCGGAGTACAGCTTCGGCCACTGAGATGAGGTCGAATGGCGATAGCCTAAACATCAAAGTTGTTCCACTCGACGATGTGAAACTTTCTCATGCTGAAAACCCTTTCACTCTGTATCTTGCCAAAATCAGGTGTCAACAAAAACATCCCAAACAGATAATATATTAGCATGGAACAAATAAAAATTATAGATACGTTAGAGATGTATCAAGCATCCCCAAGCTTAATTCCTGCTCGTCCTCGAGCAGGTAAATGATAAAAATAGAATTTTTTATGTGGAATGCTACCTAACATATTTATCCATGTAATTTATTTATTGTGGCATGAATGTTCAGATCTATATGATTCAAAACAAAAGTTTAATATTGACATAAAAACAATAATACTTCAAGCATACCAACAAGATAATTATGTCTTCTCAAAATAACATGGCCAAAGAAAGCTTATCCCTACAAAATCATATAGTCTGTCTATGCTCCATCTTCATCACACAAAATATTCAAATCATGCACAACCCCGATGACAAGCAAAGCAATTGTTTCATACTTTTGACATTCTCAAACCTTTTAAACTTTCACGCAATATATGAGCGTGAGCCATGGACATAGCACTATAGGTGGAATAGAAGGTGGTTGTGGAGAAGACAAAAAGAGGGAGATAGTCTCACATCAACCAGTCATATTAACGGGCTATGGAGATGCCCATCAATAGATATCAATGTGAGTGAGTAGGGATTGCCATGCAATGGATGCACTAGAGCTATAAGTTTATGAAAGCTCAAAAAGAAACTAAGTGGGTGTGTATCCAACTTGCTTGCTCACGAAGACCAGGGGCAATTTGAGGAAGCCCATCATTGTAATATACAAGCCAAGTTGTGGAATGAAATATTCCGACTAGTATATGAAAGTGACAACATAGGAGACTCTCTATCATGAAAATCATGGTGCTACTTTGAAGCAGAAGTATGGAAAAAGGATAGTAACATTGCCCCTTCTCTCTTTTTCTCTCATTTTTTTCTTGCTCCTTTTTTTTCTTTTTTTTCTTTCCCCCTTTTCTTTTCTTTCATTCTCTCTTTTTTTTTTTCTCTCCTTTTTTTCTTTCTTTTTTTCCTCACATGGGACAATGCTCTAATAACGAAGATCATCATACTTCTATTTACATACAACTCAAAAATTACAACTCAATACTTAGAACAAAATATGACTCTATATGAATGTCTCCAGCGGTGTACCGGGATGTGCAATGAATCAAGAGTGACATGTATGAAAGAATTATGAACGGTGGCTTTGCCACAAATACAATGTCAACTACATGATCATGCAAAGCAATATGACAATGATGAAGCGTGTCATAATAAACGGAATGGTGGAAATTTGCATGGCAATATATCTCGGAATGGCTATGGAAATGCCATAATAGGTAGGTATGGTGGCCGTTTTTAGGAAGGTATATGATGAGTTTATGGTACCGGCGAAAGTTGCGCGGCACTAGAGAGGCTAGCAATGGTGGAAGGGTGAGAGTGCGTATAATACATGGACTCAACATTAGTCATAAAGAACTCATATACTTATTGAAAAAATCTATTAGTCATCGAAATAAAGTACTACGCGCATGCTCCTAGGGGGATAGATTGGTAGGAAAAGACCATCGCTCATCCCCGACCGCCACTCATAAGGAAGACAATCAATAAATAAATCATGCTCCGACTTCATCACATAACGGTTCACCATACGTGGATGCTACGGGACTCACAAACCTTAACACAAGTACTTCTCAAATTCACAACTACTCACTAGCATGACCCTAATATCACTATCTTCATATCTCAAAACAATCATAAGGAATCAAACTTCTCATAGTATTCAATGCACTTTATATGAAAGTTTTTATTATATCCGTCTTGGATGCCTATCATATTAGGACTAAATTTATAACCAAAGAAAATTACCATGCTGTTTTAAAGACTCTCGAAATAATATAAGTGAAGCATGAGAGTTCATCAATTTCTATAAAATAAAGCCACCGCCATGCTCTAAAAAGATATAAGTGAAGCACTAGAGCAAAATTGCCTGGCTCAAAAGATATAAGTGAAGCACATAGAGTATTCTAATAAATCACGATTCATGCGTGTCTCTCTCAAAAGCTGTGTACAACAAGGATGATTGTGGCAAACTAAAAAGCAAAGACTCAAATCATACAAGACCCTCCAAGCAAAACACATATCATGTGGTGAATAAAAATATAGCCTCAACTAAAGTTACCGATAGACGAAGACGAAAGAGGGGATGCCTTCCGGGGCATCCCCAAGCTTAGGCTCTTGCCACTCCTTATTCCATAGTCTATCACATCCTTACCCAAAACTTGAAACTTCACAACACAAAACTCAACAGAAAATCTCATAAGCTCCGTTAGTATAAGAAAATAAATCACCACCTTTGGAACTGCTGTGAACTCATTCTTTATTTATATTGGTGTAATATCTACTGTATTCCAACTTTTCCATGGTTCATACCCCCCGATACTAGCCATAGATTCATCAAAAATAAGAAAACAACACATAGAAAACAGAATCTGTCAAAAACAGAACAGTCTTTAGAAATCTAGATATTTCGAATACTTATGTAAATCCAAGAATTCTGAAAAATTAGGACAACCGAAGCAATTTGTTTATTAATCTTCTGCAAAAAGAATCAAATCAAAAGAAATCTTCTGTAAAAAATGTGAATTGTTTTCCTGAGCGCAAAAGTTTCTGTTTTTTAGCAAGATCAAATCAACTATTACCGTAAGCTATCCCAAAGGTCTTACTTGGCACAAACACTAATTAAAACGCGAAACCACAACTAACCAGAGGCTAGATGAATTATTTATTGCAAAACAGAACCTAAAAATCAAAAACAAAAATAAAATTGGGTTGCCTCCCAACAAGCGCTATTGTTTAAAGCCCTTAGCTAGGCATACGAATAGATCTAGGTATTGTCATCTTTGGCATGTAATCCATAAGTGGCTCTCGTAATAGATTCATAAGGTAATTTAATTTTCTTTCTTGGAAAGTGTTCCATACCTTTCCTTAATGGAAATTGAAATCTAATGTTTCCTTCTTTCATATCAATAATTGCACCAATCGTTCTAAGGAAAGGTCTACAAAGAATAATAGGACATGTAGGATTGCAATCTATATCAAGAACAATGAAATCTATGGGCACATAATTCCCATTTGCAATAATAAGAATATCATTAATCCTTCCCATAGTTTTCTTAATAGTGGAATCCGCAAGATGAAAATTTAAAGAACAATCATCAAATTCACGAAAACCTAACACATCACATAAAGTTTTTGGAATCGTGGAAACACTAGCACCCAAATAAACAAAGCATGGCATTCATAATCTTTAATCTTAATCTTAATAGTAGGTTCCCACTCATCATAAAGTTTTCTAGGGATAGAAACTTCCAATTCAAGTTTTTCTTCAAAAGATTGCATCACAGCATCAACGATATGTTTAGTAAAAGCTTTGTTTTGATTATAAGCATGAGGAGAATTCAACATGGATTGCAACAAGGAAATACAATCTATTAAATAACAATTATCATAATTAAATTCCTTGAAATCCAAATGAGTGGTTTCATTGCTACTTAAGGTTTTGACCTCTCCAATCGCACTTTTATTAATTTTTGCATCAAGATCTAAAAACTCCGAATCATTGGGACGCCTTTTAACTAAAGTTGAATCATCTCCAGTCCCATCTTTATCAAGATTTATATTGGAAAACAAAGATTCAATAGGATTCACATCAATCACTTTAAGATCTTCATCATTATTTTCATGGAAACTGGAAGAACACGCTTTTATAAATCAATCTTTTTAACACGCATCTTAGCGGTTCTTTCCTTGCACTCATCAATGGAAATTATCATAGCTTTGAGAGACTCATTGATATCATGCTTGGGTGGAATAGATATGAGAATCAAAATGAACAGAAATTATATCGACGTTCCTAGCCAAATCATCAATCTTGAGCAGTTTTTCTTCTATCAAAGCATTGAAATTCTTTTGCGAACTCATAAATTCTTTAACACTATTTTCAAAATGAGATGACATCTTATTATGTAGGAATTACCATAATTATTAGAGGAATTACTAGGAAATGGCCTAGGATTAAAATTACCTCTATACGCATTATTACGAAAATTGTTCCTACCAACAAAATTCACATCCATAGATTCATTATTATTCTCAATCAGAGTAGACAAAGGCATATCATTAGGATCAATAGGAGCACTCTTGCTAGCAAATAATTTCATAAGCTCATCTATCTTCCCACACAAAACATTAATCTCTTCAATCGCATCCACCTTTTTACTAGTGGATCATCTTTCGGTATGCCATTGAGAATAATTAACCATAATATTATCTAGGAGTTTAGTAGATTCTCCTAAAGTAATTTCCATAAAAGTAGCTCCCGCGGCCGAATCTAAAAGATTTCTAGAAGCAAAATTCAATCCAGCATATTTTTTTGTATAATCATTCACAAATTCAAGCCAGGCGTAGGGCAATTTTGTATCATCAATTTCATCCTCTCCCAAGATTGTGCAATAGGTTCATGATCAGGTTTCTTAAAATTCATAATATCGTTCCTAAGGAAGACGATCTTAGCGGGAGGAAATACTTGGAAATAAAAAGCATCTTTACACTTATTCCAAGAATCAATACTATTTTTAGGCAAAGATGATAACCAAGTTTTAGCACGATCTCTAAGCGAGAACGGAAATAGCTTCAATTTAACAATATCATTGTACACATCTTTTTTCTTCTGCATATCACACAAATCAACAAAATTGTTTAGATGGTATGCGGCATCTTCATTAGGAAGGCCGGAAAATTGATCTTTCATAACAAGATTCAGCAAAGCAACATTAATTTCACAAGATTCCGCATTAGTAGCGGGAGAAATCGGAGTACTAATAAAATCATGGTTGTTGGTATTGGAAAAGTCACACAATTTGGAATTCTCTCGAGTCATCGTGACAAAGCAAGCAATCCTACACATGAGCACACAAAAAACAAGTGAAGCAAACGAACGAACAGGGGTGAAGAAAAGGCAAATCTTTTAAAAAATTGTTTTAGATGTGGGGGAGAGGAAAATGAGAGGCGAATGTCGAATAATGTAATGCAAGAGATGAGAGTTTATGATGGGTACTTGGTATGTGTTGACTTGGTGTAGATCTCCCCGGCAATGGCGCCAGAAATTCTTCCTGCTACTTCTTGAGCTTTTGTTGGTTTTTACCTTGAAGAGGAAAGGGTGATGCAGCAAACTAGAGTAAGTATTTCCCTCAGTTTTGAGAACCAAGGTATCAATCCAGTAGGAGACAACGCACAAGTCACTGAATACCTGCACAAACAAACACTAACTTGCACCCAACGAGATAAAGGGGTTATCAATCCCTTCATGGTTATTTCCAAAGTGAGATCTGATAGAGATAGATAAACGATAAAGTAAATATTTTTGGTATTTTTGGTTTATGGAACATAAAGTAAAAGATTGCAAAGGAAGTAAATAGGAAACTAAAATTGTAGATCGGAAACTTATATGATAGAAAATAGACCCGAGGGGCATAGGTTTCACTAGAGGCTTCTCTCAAGATAGAAAATATTACGGTGGGTGAACAAATTACTATCGAGCAATTGATAGAAAAGCACATAATTATGACGATATTTAAGGCAATGATCATGAATATAGGCATCACGTCCATGTGAAGTAGACCGACTCCTGCCTGCATCTACTATTATTACTCCACACATCGACCGACTCCTGCCTGCATCTAGACTATTAAGTTCATGAAGAACAGAGTAACGCATTAAGTAAGATGACATGCTGTAGATGAATAAACTCAAGCAATATGATGTAAACCCCATCTTTTAATCCTCGATGGCAACACTGCAATACGTGCCTTGCTGCCCCTACTATCACTGGGAAAGGACACCGCAAGATTGAACCCAAAGCTAAGCACTTCTCCCATTGCTAGAAAGACCAATCTAGTTGGCCAAACCAAATCGATAGTTCGAAGGGACTTGCAAAGATATCAAATCATGCATATAAGAATTCAGAGGAGATTGAAATAATATTCATAGAATATATGGATTCTAAGAAATGGCAGAACTTTCAGAGCTGAGAGAGCCACCTTTAGTGCGTGGAAATGTAAATTCAGTCATCATATTTCACTTCTAGCTTATAGGGTGAAGTATAGTTTCAAACCTAAGCTGTTGGCCTGGATTGGCTCTCTGTTGTAAAATAGGTAGGCATAGGTAGGCATTGGTAGATCCTTTTCTTTAGCCTTTGTACATAGTTGTTAATGTCTGTAGAGTTTTCTCTATTTCAATAAAGGGCTATGGGGCTTTGCCTCACAGTAAATATTCAAAAAATAATAATATTCATAGATAAGCTGATCATAAATCCACAATTCATCAGATCTCGGCAAACACACCGCAAAAAGTATTACATCGAATAGATCTCCAAGAACATCGAGGAGAACATGGTATTGAGAATCAAAGAGAGAGAACAAGCCATCTAGCTACTGATGACCCACAAGTATAGGGTATCAATTTTAGCTCTTTTCGATAAGTAAGAGTGTCGAACCCAACGAGGAGCAGAAAGAAATGACAAGTGGTTTTCAGCAACGTAATGTCTGCAAGTGCTGAAATTCTAAGTAGCAGAGTAGTTTGATAGCAAGATAATTTGTAACGAGCAAGTAATGATAGTAGTAACAAAATTGCAGCAAGGTAGCCCAACCCTTTTGAGGCAAAGGACAGGCCAAAAGGGTCTCTTATGATAAGCAAAGTGTTCTTGAGGGTACACGGGAATTTCATCTAGTCACTTTCATCAGGTTGGTTTGATTTGTGTTTGCTACTTTGATAATTTGATATGTGGGTGGACCGATGCTTAGGTTATGTTCTTACTTGAACAAACCTCCTACTTATGATTAACCCTCCCGCAAGCATCCGCAACTACGAGAAAAGTATTAAGAATAAATTCTAACCATAGCATTAAACTTTTGGATCCAATCGGTCCCTTACGGAATAGCGCATAAACTGGGGTTTAAGCTTCTGTCACTCTTGCAACCCATCATCTACTTGCTACTCCACAATGCATTCTCTTAGGCCCAAATATGGTGAAGTGTCATCTAGTCGACGTTCACATGACACCACTAAGGGAATCACAACATACATACTATCAAAATATCGAACACATATCAAGTTCACATGATTACTTGCAACATGATTTCTCCCGTGACCTCAAGAACAAAAGTGACTACTCACAAATAATAATCATGCTCAAGATCAGAGGGGTATTAAATAGCATATTGGATCTGAGCATATAATCTTCCACCAAATAAACCATATAGTAATCAACTACAAGATGTAATCAACACTACTAGTCACCCCACAAGCACCAATCTATAGTTCCGGTAACAAGATTGAACACAAGATATGAACTAGGGTTTGAGATGAGATGGTGCTGTTGAAGATGTTGATGGAGATTGCCCTCCACAAGATGGGAGAGTTGTTGGTGATGATAACGATGAACGATTTCCACCTCCGGGAGGGAAGTTCCCCCGGCGGAATCGCTCCGCCGGAGGGCAAAAGTGCTCTTGCCCAAGTTCCGCCTCGAGACGGCGGCGCTCCGTCCCGAAAGTCCTCTCCTTATTTTTCTAGGTCAAAATGACCTATATACCAGAAGACGGCACCGGAGGTGGGCCTGGGTTGAGCACAACCCACTAGGGCGCACCTGGGCTCCCTGGCGCGCCCAGGTGGGTTGTGCCCACTTGGTGGGCCCCCTCTGGTAGTTATTTCCTCCAATATTCCTCAAATATTTGATAAAAAAATCTTCGTGAAGTTTCAGCTTGTTTGGAGTTGTGCAGAATAGGTGGCCTGACGTAGCTTTTTCAGGTCTAGATTTCCAGCTGCTGGAATTCTCCCTCTTTGTGTATACCTTGCATATTACGAGAGAAAGGGCATTAGAATTACTGCAAAAAGAATTATTATGGATAAAAACATCATACATAACAGTAAGAAAACATGATGCAAAATGGACGTATCAACTCCCCCAAGCTTAGACCTCGCTTGTCCTCAAGCGAAAACCGAAATCGAAAAACATGTCCACATGCTTAGAGAGAGAGAGAGAGAGAGAGAGAGAGAGGTGTTGATAAAACAAAATACGGACATAGAAGCATCATCTTCATTATTATTACAACAATAAACTTAAACATAAGACTCTTATCATAAAGCTCTTATCATAGACTTCTCATGAATAAGTGACAATTCATCACACTATTGAAGTATAAAGCAAAAAATCTATTAAAAACCAACAAACCATGTTCTCAGTCAACTTTGCAACTACAATTCATCATCTTTTCAGGAAGGGTCACGTATCGGAGCCTTTAGGAAAGTCCACATTATACTCAACCATCATATAGTCTTCTATGATTTCTAACACTCACCGCGTACACATGAGCAAAACGTTTCAACCGGACACATAGAAAGATAGGGGCTTATAGTTTCGCCTCCCAACGTATTCACCTCAATGGTTATGTCAACAATAATAACTCATGCTATCTATATTCAACTAGACATATGTGCCTATATATTTCCTCACCACATGATGCTTGCCAAAGGAGAAAAATGAAAAGGAATTGAGGGAAAACTTTGACTCTTTGCATAAAAGTAAATACATAAAAGGAAAAGATAGGCCCTTCTCAGAGGGAAGTAGAGGTTTCCATGCGCTTATTTGTTTGTATGCTCAACCCCTTAGTGCAAAAGAATGTCACGTTGCATTGCCCCTTGTGATAGCGACCTTTATTATGCAGTCTGTCGCTTTTATTCTTCACCATCACAAGTTCATGCAACGCTCAATTTTCTCTTGCACTAAATGATCTGACACATTTAGAAGCAATGTTTATTGCCTTTTTGCACCGATCACAACTTATTTGAGGGATCTTGCTCAATCCCGAGGTAGGTATGGTGGACACTTGAAAATGAGATTTGGGTTTAAGGTTTTTTTGGATGCAGAAGTAGTATCTCTACTTAGTGCGGAATTTTTGGCTAGCAAAGATAGGGGGCAAGCACCACATGTTAAAGGATCCATGACAATATGACTTCTATGTGAATATAAACAAACATAAACCATCAAGTTGTCTTCCTTGTCCAACGTCAACAATTTTGGCATATAATATTTTGATGAGGGCTCACAATCACAAAAGATTTCTAGGATAGTATATTTATATGTGAATCTTCTCTTCCTTATTAATTCTTTCATGAGTTGCATCATTGACTAATGCTATGTTTGTCAATCTCTAATAAAATTTTCTACTTATACTTTTCCTTATGTGGTGTCATCACCTACCATAAGATTAGTATATGATCTTTTTCATTATTTCTTTCCTTTTATTTTTTTCCTTTCTTTTATTTGCAACATGAAGGTAAAAAAAGCAAAAACTCAAACTAAACTTTATTATATATCTTGCACACGATTACAAGGATAGATCACTAAGCAAACTCTCAAAGAAGAAAAGATCGAACTAAACTTTTATTCATCTAAAGCAAAAGATTGAACTAAAATAAGTAAAGGCAAAAAGATAGTGGGATGATACGATATCGGGGCACCTCCCCCAAGCTTGGCAGAAGCCAAGGGGAGTGCCCATACCCAATACTCAATTCTCCTTTGGTGATGAAGAAGAAGGTGGTGGTGATGAAGAAGAGATCTTGTCCTCAGGTTTCCATGGCAGTGGTCCACCATCATAAGAGGAGGAGTGAGTCTCATGGGTCCTGCAACTAGCAGCCAAACTCATACCTTTAAACCTTGCCTCATATTCAAAGACTTGGTTTTGGAGGTCATAGATCTGGCTTTGGAGGAAGTTGATTTGCTCGTTGAGGGTGAAGATGATGTCCTTCATGGGCTTGCCATCCACCTTGAGGTCACGGGAGAGATCCGTGATCATGAGGTGATTGGCATTGAGTGCACGCTCCACCATCCCCTAGCACCGGAAGTCATCTTGTTCCATAGCTTCAAGCCTGGCCTCCACGGTTCCCGTCCCCTTGGGACATGGCACATCTCGGAGGTGAAGCACCACCTCATGCATCTGGATGACCTGAGGGTGCTGCACCACCTCCCGCACATATGAGTTGATGACGTTCTTGAAGAACTTGTCCTTGGAGGAGCTTGAAGCAGCCATGGTAAATGGGATATGACAGAAAACAACAAGGAAAAGAAAACATAGGATTTCTCCGCGATACGGTGATTAATAGTTTCGGGGAGTATATATAGACTTTTTATCTTGGGAAACAAGCAAGTTGTAGAAAGACGGAGTCCGAAAGGTGTCCCAGGTGGGCACAACCCACATAGGCACGCCAGGCAAGCCTGGCACGCCCTAGTGTCTTGTGCCCACCAGGGTACGCTTCTTGGAAGTTTGTTATTTTCCTATTTTTCTAAATATTCCAAAACTGACAAAAAATATTTTTGCGTATTTTTCGGAGTCCGTTTACTTACCGTATCATGTACCTCCTTATTTCACGATTCTGGAGTGTTCCGGAAGGACTCTTTTATGTGTTCTTCCAGTGTCAAGGTTTGGAGAATATTACTTTCAACATTAATGGCCGTACCTAAGATATAATGTTTTATTCGTTGCCCATTAACAACCTTTGGGTTAGTACCTTTGGCATTATTTATTTTGATGGCTCCAGACCGAGAAACCTCCTCGATAACATAGGGGCCTTACCATTTTGAGAGGAGTTTTCCTGCAAAGAATCTGAAATGAGAGTTGTACAAAAGAACATATTCTCTGACTTTAAACTCACGCTTTTGGATTCTTTTGTCATGCCATCTTTTAACTTTTCTTTGAATAATTTTGCATTTTCATAAGCTTGGGTTCTCCATTCATCTAATGAGCTGATATCAAATAACCTCTTTTCACCAACAAGTTTGAAATCCTTGTTGAGTTCTTTGATGGCCCAATATGCTTTATGTTCTAACTCATGCGTCAAATGACAAGCTTTTCCATAAACAATTTTATAAGGAGACATACCCATAGGATTTTTATATGCTGTTCTATAAGCCCAAAGTGCATCATCTAATTTCTTAGACCAATTCTTCCTGGACCTATTGACAGTCTTTTGCACAATTAATTTTATTTCTCTATTGCTAAGTTCAAGTTGACCACTAGACTGAGGATGATAAGGTGATGCAATTATGTGGTTAACATCATACTTGGCAAGCATTTTACGGAAAGCACCATGAATAAAGTGTGAACCACCATCAGTCATTAAATATCTAGGGACTCCAAGCCTTGGGAAAATAACTTCCTTAAGCATTTTAATAGAGGTGTTGTGATCAGCACTACTGGTTGTAGTAGCTTCTACCCATTTAGTAAAATAATCAACAGCAACCAAAATATGTGTATACCCATTAGAGGAAGGAAAAGGTCCCATGTAATCAAATCCCCAAACATCAAATGGTTCAATAGCAAGTGAATAATTCAGAGGCATTTCTTGACGCTTATCGATATTACCTATTCTTTGGCATTCATCACAAGATAAGACGAACTTACTGGCATCCTTGAAGAGAGTAGGCCAATAAAATCCAGATTGCAATACCTTGTGAGCAGTTCCTTCTCCAGCATGATGCCCTCCATAAGCTTCAGAGTGACATTTCCGTGGGATTTGTCCCTGTTCATGCTCAGGTACACAACGTCTAATAATACCATCTACTCCTTCTTTATAAAGATGTGGGTCATCCCAAAAGTAGTGTCTTAAATCATAGAAGAATTTTTTTCTTTTGCTGATAAGTGAAGCTAGGTGGTAAATATTTAGCAACAATGTAATTAGCATAGTCAGCATACCAAGGAGTATTATGAGCAACATTTATTGCAGCTAACTGCTCATCATGAAAACTATCATCAATAGGTAGTGGGTCATCAGGCACATTTTCAAGCCTAGATAAATAATCAGCTACGTGGTTCTCAGCTCCTTTTCTATCAATGATATGTAAATCAAATTCTTATAACAAGAGAACCCATCAAATAAGTCTAGGTTTAGCATATTTCTTTTCCACAAGATATTTAATAGTAGCATGATCGGTGTGAACAATTACTTTGGAATCAACAATATAAGGTCTAAATTTATTACAAGCAAACACCACTGCTAAGAATTCTTTTTCAGTAGTAGCATAGTTTTGCTGAGCACTTGTCGGTGTACAAAAGTAGGGGCTCTCCTTTTTACCCCTCTACTTGTGCACGGGCAGTCAGAGCCGCACCTGCGGCCACACTTAACGGAGCATTGGTACCGTTCTTCAATAACTCCGTCATTGGCTTTGCAATCTTGGAAAAATTCTCAATGAATCTTCTATAGTATCCTGCAAGTCCAAGAAAACTGCGGATCTCGCTAACTGAAGTGGGTGCCAACCATTCAGTGACTGACTGAACCTTGGTGGGGTCTACTGCTATACCTTCTCCTGATATAACATGTCCAAGGAATCTGACTTCCTTCAACCAAAACTCACATTTGCTGAACTTGGCATACAACTCGTGTTCCCTGAGTTTCTCGAGAACTAAACGCGAATGCTCTTCGTGCTCCTCCTCATTCTTCGAGTATACCATTATATCATCAATGAACACCACAACAAACTTATCCAAATATTACATGAACACTTTGTTCATCATGCTCATGGAATAGGCAGGGGCGTTAGTCAGTCCAAATGACATGACCGTATATTCATACAACCCGTACCGTGTGGTGAATGCTGTCTTTGGTATATCCTTCTCTCGAATCTTCAGCTGGTGATATCCTGATCGCAGATCGATCTTTGAAAACACCTTAGCTCCTTGCAGTTGGTCAAACAAATCATTGATCATCGGCATTGGGTATTTGTTCTTGATCGTCACCTCATTTAACGCACGATAATCAACAACCAATCTTAGAGACTTATCCTTCTTCTCAACCAAAAGCACTGGGCTCCCCATGGTGATGAACTCCGTCGAATGTAGCCTTTCTCGAATAACTCCTTGATCTGCTTCTTTATCTCCTCCAGATAATTTGCGGGAATCCGGTAGGGTCTCTTTGATATTGGCCCTGTACCTGGCAATAGCTCTATCAAAAACTCGATGTCACGATCCGGTGGCATGCCTGGTAACTCCTCTGGAAAAACATCCGGGTAATCCTTCACTACAGGCACTTCCTCCTGAACAACTCCCGTGAGGGTATTTACTTTGCTCCTCCTAGGCGCATGCCTAGATACATACTTAATCCTTTTTCCCTCCGGGGTGGTGAGATAAATCGACTTACTAGCACAGTCAATGCTTCCTCCATACTTTGACATACAGTCCATGCCTAATATCACATCCAATCCTTGTGACTCCAAAATTATTAGGTCTGACGGGAAAACATGGCTACCAATGGTTAGGGGTATCTGGTCGCACCATCGACTAGCCATATATTCTGCTCCAGGTGAACTCACTAACAGAGGGGTCCTAAGGGTTTGGGTTGGTATTTTAAACTTATCCACAAATCCCCTTGATATGTATGAATGCGATGCACCAGTATCAAAAAGAACAAGGGCGGTAAAAGACTTAACCAAAAACTTACCGATAACCGCGTCTGGCTGCTCTTCAACCTCCTCCACATTAATGTGGTTCACTTATCCTTTGTTGAATGGATTGGGCTTCTTCCCAGCACTCCCATTGCCATTTCCATTCTTCGCTTCAGGGCACTCCGTGGCATAGTGTCCAGTCTTCCCGCACTTAAAGCAAGTAATGTGACTTAGATCTCTCTTGGCGGGTGTGGCTGGATTGGAGCGGTTCTGATTGTTGCTTGTTCCGTTCCCAGTCCCATTCTTAGAACCATTGTGGTTATGCGAACTTCCTCCAGTGTGGTTATGACCTCCATGATTATGAACAAGTCCTCTTGAGTTCTGGGTTAGACGAGGTTTCTGCTGAGCTCCTGAGTTATACCTTCCTTGCCCATACTTCCTCTTACGGCTCTCAATCTGCTGCTGCTTCCCTTCAATCATAAGAGCCTTATCTACCAACTCCTAGTAGTTTTTGAATGTTGCCACTATCAACTGCATGCTCATCTCATCATTCAGCCCTTCCATAAACTTCTCCTACTTTGCGGCATCTGTGGCCACATCATCAGGGGCATAGTGAGATAACTTGCTAAAATCATCCACGTACTGAGCTACAGTGCGGTTCCCCTGGCGTAAGTTGCGAAACTCACGCTTCTTCATATTCATAGCTCCAGTTGAGACATGGGCTGTGCGAAAAGCTTGCTGAAACTGATCCCAAGTGACGTTGGCTATGGGGAAAGTGGCCGTATAATTCTCCCACCATGAGGCTGCTGGTCCATCCAATTGATGTGCGGCAAAGCACACCTTCTCAGCATCTGTGCAACCTGCGGTGGTCAACTCCCCTCCAATACGGCGTAGCCAATCATCAGCAACTATAGGCTCGGTGCTACTGGAAAACACCGGCAGCTGCAACCTTAGAAAGCGAGCTAAGTTGTAAACTGGAGGCGGGTTGTTGTTGTTGTTGTTGCCTTCATTCTGGACTAGCAATTGCATCAAGGCATTCTGCTGCTGGATCAACTGAGTAAGCTCTGGCGGGAAGGCAAATCCGGTGTCACGTCTCGGAGGCATCTGGTGGGTTTAGAGGGAAGAGATTAGAATAGAAAAGGGGTCTAGTGAGAAAGCACTACCCATATGCACATGACACAAACACAATCATTTCACGCAATCATCTTCACTGGGGTCGGAGTCGGTGTCGTCAATGATGATGTAGTTCTCCGGGCAAGTGGAATCGTCGTCCTCTCCTCCTAGCGCGGGGTCTCCCATGAATACTCCGATCTTCTTTATCAGGTCGTCATTCTTCTCCAATAGTGTTGCAATTTCCTCCTCATATCCATCGCGTGTAGACTTGAGTTCTTCTTCCAGCTCGATGATCCTTGTCTTCGCCTTCTTCAAATCTATCATGTCTGCGCACATCTGATTCTCCTGGCGTCGAATGTGCTGGTTTAACTCCTGGATGAAAGCTGCAATGGATCTGTCCTTCTTGGTGCTGATCATCTCCCATTGCTCATCTCGGCGCCCACATATCTGGTAAATAGTGTCATTGAGATCCTTGGTGTAGACTTCTCCAATGCGTCCCATGGTAATGTGGGCTACCATGCTCTTGCCTAGAGTCCAGGTGGGTGCTTCAAAAGAAAATTCTACGGGCTTAGTGGTTGGCGAGAACGTCCTTCCTGGAACTTGAACTTGAATCATCCAGCTCCTCTTCTGGTAAAGTGGCGTTGTAAGTCCCGGTGAATCTTGGTATTCCGATGTTCAGGTACCTATTGACTTCCTTCAAGTGGCATCCAAAGGGTGTGTCTTCATCCGGTTGTGCAAACTTGTTCTTCGAATCCGCCATCCTAAAGAGTAGAAAATGGAGAGGAGTCAGAAATGAGTAGAGAAGAGTGACCTATGGCTTATCTTAACGGCCGTGTCCTACACTCAGCGTGTGCTCTGATACCATCTTGTAGCGACCCGACCTCAAATGGTCATGTCTCTGTGCTTCAGTGTCATCCCTGGATCGGTAATGCTGACACACACAGTACTCGAAGGGTTTATAACAGAGTAGCAATCACACACTTATTACATCGAATGTCTCAGAAGAGAACTTATTACAATAAATATGGCTTAAGGCCATCTAATACGATAACAACGGAAGGCTTGGAAGATAAAGTGAGTCCATCAACTCCAACGGCATAGCTGAGCTGCACGGCAACGACCTAACGAACCTTACTCCTCGTCTGAAAAGTCTGCAACATAATACGTTGCAGCCCGGAAACGGGTCAGCACATGGAATATGCTGGCAATATAACACAGTAGAGCAAGAACAGAATAATGCTATCACTACATGCATATTTGGCTGGTGGAAAGCTCTATGGTTATAGTTTTGCGAAAAGCCAATTTTTCCCTACAACAAAGGAATAAGTTTTATTTTAACTATCATGGTAGTTGAAACATCATTGAGAAGGTTCCTCCAACTCAATTCCAATTAAAAGTAATTATCAACCCAACAATATTAATTTAGAGTGATGAGATACTTAGGATAATCCAAGTACTAGATACTCAAGATGTCCATAACCAGGGACACGGCTAACCATGATTAGATTGTACACTCTGTAGAGGTTTGCGCACTTTTCCCCACAAGACTCGATCTCCTCCGTTGGATTTCTCGCACTACATGGTGTTTGAGAAACGGATGACCGAGACACACTCTTTCAGAAACATTAACTCTTTACTCCGGGCAGACCATACCAACCTACATCCCTCTACCTGCTGATCCACCTCTTCAAGAGCTCATGCAACCTACTCAACTATGCTAGAGCCCATAATAGATTGTGGCTGCACACGGAAGTTTCTAGCATGAAAATATCTCAACTCCCTTTGAGCCTGGGTGGTGAAACTTAGGATTATCACACGGGCACTCCGGGATATCCTAGGACAACACTGGATTCTCCAGGTGCCCGACAAGCAATCCACCCAGATGTGTATTAAAGTTGCCATCTTAAGTTGAACCATTAATTAAATCATCTCACATCTGTCATGGATTCAATCACCCAAACCACGTCTACGATCATAGCATAGCAATATAAGCAATACGTAGAAGTAACTCCCAATTGTTTGAATATAACAAGGCAATAGGTTCTACCTCATCAACTACTTCCCAATACCCACAAGTGAATCACATCCTAGTCATGCAATGTTTCAGGATTGGAACTAATGCATAAAAACTGGGTATGAAAGGAGTATGATCAATGTGTTACTTGTCTTGCTGACGATCCGCAAAACCTAGGGACTCGTAGTAGCACGCTTCACACTCCGGGAATTCAATCGCAAACAAACAATAGCATACATAAGAATTCAAGCAAGGATGCACGGGCAAAACTCAAATAAGAAGAATTAACCAGAAAGTTCAACTTAAGAACTCCGGTTAGCGAAAAGAATCAAATCAAACGGAGCAACAAAACTCAAACTGCAAAAGAAAAAAGATCCGTTTACTAATCTAAACTAAAGTCAAATTTTACAGTACTAAAATCTTGTTCAATTTGATTAAACAGAAAGAGGGTTTCGATACGAAGATCTAGGCGCTTGAATCGCCTGATTCCGATAAACGAGCGAAAAGATAAACTGAAACGAAAATCGGATCAGAAATCGCGATCGAAAATAATCGTGAAAAATCCGAGAAAAAGAAAAACTGACGAACAGGCTAACGAACGAGCGTTCACTGTCTGCGTCTAACGAGTGAACACCGTTCGTTAAAACAAACGTACGGACGAACGTCCGGTAAATAAACTAAACCAGAAAAAAACGGTCTATTAAAAAAACGAAAACTAGGGTTTTCTAAAAAACCGGATCGGTTTTAAAATAAAACCGAACGGCGGCAATGGTAGCTTATACCTCCGGCGAGGTCCGGTGAGGCGGGGCGGCTCCGGCGAGGCTGGGTGGTGTCGGCAACGACGGCAGAGGGC